>NC_135222.1:13597372-13602372 GCF_052324685.1 Brachyhypopomus gauderio
GAGATCTCTTCCACTGTTAGTCGTTCATCTCATTCCAGAAAGTGAGAAGGCTTGGCATTTAATTCTTGAATTGAAAGACATTGTTGAGTTATTTAGGTGGGACAAAATATTCCAAAGGATTGGTGCTCTCTGTTGGCTACACAAGCAGACTACTAGATTTTGTGTGCTTTTTGAGTGCTTGAGATATGTTTTGTGGATGGTCACATATTTTTCATTGTTGAAATGTTCGAAGCTGGCTTTGTAGAGCCCCTAAGGTGTTTCCTGCTCAACATCAAAGATCCTGCAGTAACTGTGGTTGTTGATCCTGACCAGGTGAATGACTACACCCTCCTTGCTGAACGACTACACCCCCCTTGCTGCATATCTTGTTGATGGAAAGGTGCTTGTCACTCCAAGGACATTCATAATACATTAAGGTACAAAAGTGCATGTTTGCTCATGCAGATACCTTTTACACTGCGTTTACTATTTTCAGATGTTTTCAGCTTTTTTTCCCCTTGTGTGTCACACCGTTATAGCTGTTGGTGCCTCCAAGATGCTTCTCCAAGTTATTATTTCACCTCAGGAGATAAGGTGTGTCACCCTAGATAGTGTACCTGACTCAGTCAAGGACCTACGTGAAGCACTGTGTACAAATATGGGCTTGCAAGGAAACTTCATTTTACAGATTGAAGATCCAGCCTTTGCAAATGAGCTCTGCAATTTGACCGATATCAAAGATCTACCAAATGATCACATTTGGTCACAGTTTGTTCACATTTTCTGGTCCTGTATCTGACAACACTAGATACTGCAAGCTTGAGTTTCCTCAAGTAGTGTTTCCTCAGTGGAATGGCCTGATAATTTTGTTACTCCTGATTCCTCCCATGATGTTGAACTTCAGCTCAGTGCAGCAAACGATACCTATGCTAAAGATGGCACAGTGACAGACATCTCCAAGAGTGAAATACTTGATGAACTAGCTGATATGATGTCCAAAATCACTCCTTATCCAAGAAAAGACCACTATGAAAATGTAGCGACAGCTTTTGTAGAAAAGCACCCTAGTCTCGGAGACCCAGGTTCTGTGATAGGATGGTACTGCTGGGTATTCAGCTTCAAATTCAAGATGGGCAATTACCACCAGAGACTGATGGCAGCTGGAGGCCGTGAGGTTCTGGTGAATAAGAGAAAGAAGGGACAGACCAACATCAAGGCAATCAAGAAGTCAAAGAAAGGAGAGATCCACGTCTTGCTAGATCCACCTGAAGGTCAAAGTGCAGGTATATCAGAGAAAGGAATACCATGCTTCTAGAGGTGCAGAAGCCTGATCTGGACTTGAAGCTCATGGATGAACTGATGATGGTAACATTTTCACAGCGAAGAAAGGAAATCACTGGGGATGAGCCACTTTATACTTATGGACAGATGGCCTGCATTGATTAATGAGAGACGGGTAAGCACACATCCACAGGATGATGGAGAACAAAAAAATGATCTGTTGGTTAATGTTAAAAGATCATATGTAATTTTCATATGTTTATTATTTTCATTTTGGCTTGCTATTGCTTTACACTCTACTATTAATCTGTACTCTCCATCATCACCCCACGTTTACTGTCTTATACGTCGGATAGTCTCTGCTGACCTGCAGTCATTTCTGGCCCTTGGTGCCAAGTCTCTTGGAACTCCACAAAGCAGCCCTCTCAAACATGAGGTTGACTCTTAGCAGTGTTATGCAGTGCCTTAATAAGGAGGTGCATATGAAAATGTACTTAACAATATGTACTATAATAAGGAATCAAATGTAATTACTGTATTTCCTCAGTCTCTTTGGCAGTATTTCAACTTTATGATGTTTTTGTGTCAAATTTCTGTTCTGTGTCTGGTTAGATGACAAACAGCCATGTGTAAATGGTCAAAGAGCCACCTGGACTGCTACTATGGGAGCTCCTACTGGTGACGTGATGTTCTGAGAGAGTGGGAGAGGGAGAATGCAGTAGTGTAGTAGTGCACACTTCAGTGGAGCCGATATAAGGAGGTGGTTTTTATAAAGCAGCAGGATAAATTTGAACTAAATTTGTGTGTTGTTTTAGGTTCATGGAGATATCCTGGATGTCCTCGTGAAGGGACTGTGTTGGACATCTAATTGGACATGAAGGTGTCCTGCATGATGCTTTCCCTCATGAAATTATCAACATGGCCATGGTGGTAGAAGAGGCAGTTGTTCTTCGTGAAATCAAAGATGTGCCCAGTGGTTTTGCTATGTTAATGTGCACCATCTACTGCCTTAATCTGCAGTACCTCACAAAATGAAGTACTCACTTGAATTCCTGTGGAAGGTCATCATGAAGATAAACTCTGACCAGTGATCAGCTAGGATAATTGGACTTAGAAACAAACTGCTGAGGTTTTGTTTATAGATTGATTGTACATCTTGTGTCTCAACTGGGAAGGAAGGTTTTTCTACGGTGTTGAATATTACTGCCACTGAAAAAGTGATATCGATAAAATGATGAAAACAATATAGACGTGTGTTGCATCACAAGCTGTTGGAGGACATTATGTTGATGTACAGAAACGTTCTTTTTATTTACCATATCAAAACCAAGCGCTGTTGAATGTTGAGACTTAGTTACAATTTGTAAACTTTTAACATGTTTCCTCTCAATACTTGACAATGTTAAACTGCATGATTGTGCAGAGCAACTCTGCACAGAGAGATTTAGAGGCAGAAACATGGCATGGAATTGTTATAAGTAATAATTGTAATAGGTTTTATCAAGTTTTAGAAACACTTCAATCATTATCTTGGGTACAGTCCCTGACATAAGTTCTGTCGCATATCCATGTTGTGGAAACAAAAGCTTATAACCTGATTGGTTTTAGAAATGACTCATATGAAAGCTGAAACCCTCCCAAATGAGATTTAATTTACGAAAATAAATTTGCTTTACTGCAGAAAAATTAATCATTTAATGAACACAGAAAGGTCAGATTTTAGCAAGACAAAAGTTGTCGCCCACAGAAAGTAAGATGAAAATCAAACAAATAATTCACTTCATATACAAAAATATGCTTCATAACACTGGTAAATGATGTTGTGGTGCTATTAGAGCCCTATTTAATATTTTGTGTGACTTCCACGAGCTTGTAGGACCGCATTCATGCGGTTCGACAATGATTCATACAATAGCAAAGAATGCAGTCTTACATGCCTCCCAGAGTTAATCAAAATTCTTTGGTTTTTGTCTGGAGCACCTTGATCATCTTCGCCTTGAGGAACTTCGATGTAGAGATGGATGCATGAGATGGAGCATCATCCTGCTGGAAAATTTGACCCGTTTTATGATTGGGAATGTAAGATGTAGCTAATACTTCTTAATATTTTAAGCTATAGATATTGCCTTCCACCTTGCAAATGTTTCGCACACCCCCATACTGAATGTAACCCCAGACCATGATCTTTCCACCACCAAACTTGACTGTTTTCTGGGTGAATCTTGGATCCATACGGGCTCCAGTAGGTCTCCTGCAGTATTTGCGGCGGCTGTGGTGTAATTCAACTGAAGATTCATCTGAGAAATCCACCTTCTGCCACTTTTCCAGCGTCCATCCGTTTAGCAGGCTGTGGGCCTTGGCAAATGCCACACAGTTTTTTACCTGCCTTTTGTTTAGTGCTGGCTTCTGGGCACCGATTCGACCATGGAGGCCATTTTGAGACAGAATCCTACAAACTGTTCTAGTTGACACAGGGACTTGAGGTGACCAGGCCTGGTGGAGCTCTGCTGCAGTGGAAGAGGGACTGGCTTTGGATTTTCTAACCAACAAACGTTCCTCCCGAGCAGTTGTCTTGTGGGGTCTGCCGGACCCGGGCTTGTCAAAAACATCTCCAGTCTCTTCAGATCTCTGGAAGGCATGTAAGACAGCATTCTTTGCTATTCCTGATGACTTCATCAATAAATTGTATAAATCATTGTCAAACCGCATGGATGTGGCCCTTCAAGCTCGTGGAAGTCACACAAAATATTAAATATGGCTCTAATAGCACCACAACGTCATTCACCAGTGTTATTTACATTTACATTTATGGCATTTGGCAGACGCCCTTATCCAGAGCAACTTACATTTTTTATCTCATTTTTTATACAAGTGAGCAATTGAGGGTTAAGGGCCTTGCTCAGGGGCACCTCAGTCATGGCCTCAGGTCTGGGGGTCGAACCCACGACCCTCCGGTCCCAAGACCAGTTCCCTACCACCAGGCCATGGCCATGACATGAGTGTTATGAAGCATATATTTGTATATGAAGTGAATTATTTGTTTGATTTTCACCTTTCACCTTACTTTTTGTGGGCGACAAAACGTTTGTCTTGCCAAAATCTGACCTTTCAGTGTTCATTAAATGATCAATATTTCTGCAGTAAAGCTAATTTATTTTAGCAAAAAAAAATTTGGGAGGGTTTCAGCTTTCATTCGAGTCATTTCTAAAACCAATCGATGAATTTAAAGTCAGGTTATAAGCTTTTGTTTCCACAACATGGATAAGCAACAGAACTTGTGTCAGGGACTGTATTGTCAACTAGGCATTGTTTAGAAATAGACACATTTTACACCCACATTAGTGCTCTTAACTTGAACATTTTTAAGGCAGCAGGTGAACTCACGTGTGTAAGTTTAACCAACCCGAAATATTTTTCTGTGTGGATCTGTGGTGATACAGCCCAGTTACTGATCTTTATACGTGGGGTAAGGAAAAACTTTGAGATGACAGACGAGTTGCAGGTATGTGGTCGATAATTTTATTTATTTATTTATTTAATTATTATTTATTTTATTTTTAACAGAAAAAGCTACTTTCTAAACTGAACAATCACAAGTTCAAAAATCAATTATATTATTTTGTCCTCCACATTTGCAATGTATCATTCAGTGTTTATTTTAAGATATAGTATGGATGGTGTATGCAGTATATTTGTATAGTACAGAACATCTAAATCCATTCCAGTTTCTCATGTGGCCC
>NC_135222.1:13607372-13687372 GCF_052324685.1 Brachyhypopomus gauderio
GTGTGTGTGTGTGCGTGTGCCTGTGTGTGTGGTGGGGGGGTTTGCATGTGCTTGTTGGTGTGTGTTTGTGCGAGTCAAAGATGAGAGATGCATCACGCAGTAGTGTCTGACCTGCTTCGACAGCCAGGGGGAGCTGGCGTGCACGTGTGCCACGGTGTCTCGGATGAGTGCGGGCGTGGTGGCGAGCGTGTGCTCCAGGTCCAGTCCGGCGTGGGGACGAGAGCCTAGACCCTCCAGCGAGCGCACAAACTCCCTCCAGGGGGCGTCCACTTCAGCCAGACTGGCCAGACAGCCGCGCAGCACGTTGAGGCAGTAACCAGTGCAGGGCCGGCTGTCCGCCAGTGCCTGGCACAGCGGGCACAGGTCCATTCGGAGCAGCGCCCGCCGGCACTCGCGGCCCAGGGGGAGGTGCTCCGTGGTGTTCACCACCTCCACACCCAGGTGCAGCGCCTGCAGGAAGAGGCGGGCGGGGAGCGAGGCGGCGGCCAAGCGCGATGCCAGCAGGCTGGGGGCGGGGCCAAAGACACCTGGGCCACGCCCCCCCATCACTGCGGTACGCACGCACTCGCTGTAGGCAGGGTCCAGAGGGGCGAGGCCTGGCTCCACCAGCCGCTCGAGCACCAGAGGGAAGAGGGCGTGGAAGAAGTGTTGCACCGCCTCCTCCAAGCGAAGCTCCGCCCCCAGCACAAACAGACCTACGTCAGTGAAGAGCTCAGTCACCGGAGATGAGGCCCAGCCACCTGGTTCTCCATATGTGGACAGCAAGAGCGCCACCGTGTGGTTCTGTGCCTGATGTACCAGAGCTTCCACTGCCTCTGGGGAGAGAGAGAGAGAGAGAGAGAGAGAGAGAGAGAGCGTGAGAGAGAGAGAGAGAGAGAGAGAATTAAGCATTATGCAAATAAGTTCACAAGGGTTTTGGCCCCAAGCTGTTCGGTTACCGTGTGTGTATATTTTGTTTAGCTTGGTAACAATCAGCCAGTAACGGCAACCAGCTTGAACCACATGCTCATTTGCATAATACTACAAAAAATGAGTTTCAACCAGAAGCTGCACTAGTAAAGTCATTTTAAATAGCACATACAAGCATATCTGAACATCATAACGGCAACAGGACATCACCACACTGGCACCATCACAACACGCATCACAACTGGAAGGTCATTACGACCTTCAAACAGCTTCAAACTTTGCCTTCACATGTCAGCAGTGGGTGTGTTCCTGCCACCAGTAAAGACCCTAAGATCTCCCAACAGGCTTCTGGATGACCTCCCTGTGGGCTAACAAACCGTTATCTCTGTCTGCAGAGAGCGAGGACGAGGGAGAGATCTGTAGAGAGAGAGGGAGAGAGAGAACGAGAGCGAGAGAGAGAGAGAGAGAGAGAGAGAGAGAGATCTAACAAACTTATCTCTGCAGAGAGCGAGGACGAGGGAGAGATCCAGAGAGAGAGAGAGAGCGAGAGAGAGAGAGAAACAGGGAGGGAGAAAGAGAAACAGGGAGGGAGAGAGAGAAAAAAAACTTTCCAAAGAACACCCAGATCTCAGAAAACCCGACAACTTCAGTAGACATCTTTGATCTAACAGCAAAGACATTAAGGAAAAAGCGCAAAAAATTATATCACAACAAGAAAAAAGTCTGTATACATCTGTGTCAAAAACTGCTCAAAACGGTCTCTAAAACCCATTGAACAAACACAAACACCTGGAGCAGCACAGCCCACCATCAGATTACACCAGATCACACTCCATTAGATCACACCAGAACACACCCCACCATCAGAACACACCCCACCATCAGATCACACCCCACCATCAGATCACACCCCACCATCAGAACACACCCCACCATCAGAACACACCCCACCATCAGATTACACCAGATCACACTCCATTAGATCACACCAGAACACACCCCACCATCAGAACACACCCCACCATCAGAACACACCCCACCATCAGATCACACCCCACCATCAGAACACACCCCACCATCAGATCACACCCCACCATCAGATCACACCCCACCATCAGAACACACCCCACCATCAGATTACACCAGATCACACTCCATTAGATCACACCAGAACACACCCCACCATCAGAACACACCCCACCATCAGATCACACCCCACCATCAGATCACACCCCCACCATCAGATCACACCCCACCATCAGAACACACCCCACCATCAGAACACACCCCACCATCAGATTACACCAGATCACACTCCATTAGATCACACCAGAACACACCCCACCATCAGATCACACCCCACCATCAGAACACACCCCACCATCAGATCACACCCCACCATCAGAACACACCCCACCATCAGAACACACCCCACCATCAGAACACACCCCACCATCAGATCACACCCCACCATCAGATCACACCCCACCATCAGAACACACCCCACCATCAATCAACACCAAAACCTGAAGACCTACGCCCTGCCTCACTCCGAGACGTTCACTTGAGATTATAACAATCACAGAAGTTTAACCTGTAACTAAGGGCTGGAACAGCCATCACCACGACTACAGGATCCTGCAGCCATGTAACAGTAGGTGTAACAGTAGCTGTAATTAACAGTTTAAAAGGTCCTTGTTACCTCCCTCCTTTTTGATCTTACTCACAAGTCTCACATAAGTTTCAGTTGGTCCAGAATTCTGCTGCCCGTATCACCAGAACACCTGTCCTGAGCCACGCCGCCCCTGTCCCGAACCACGCCGCCCCTGTCCCGAACCACGCCGCCCCGTCCCGAACCACGCCGCCCCTGTCCCGAACCACGCCGCCCCTGTCCCGAACCACGCCGCCCCTGTCCCGAACCACGCCGCCCCTGTCCCGAACCACACGGCCCCTGTCCCGAACCACGCCGCCCCTGTCCCGAACCACGCCGCCCCTGTCCCGAACCACGCCGCCCCTGTCCCGAACCACGCCGCCCCTGTCCTGAACCACACCGCCCCTGTCCCGCACCACACCGCCCCTGTCCTGAACCACACCGCCCCTGTCCTGAACCACACCGCCCCTGTCCTGAACCACACCGCCCCTGTCCTGAACCACACCGCCCCTGTCCTGAACCACATGGCCCCTGTCCTGAACCACACCGCCCCTGTCCTGAACCACACCGCCCCTGTCCTGAACCACACCGCCCCTGTCCTGAACCACACGGCCCCTGTCCCGAACCACACGGCCCCTGTCCTGCAACAACTCCACTGGCTGGGAGGGAGAGAGCTCCAAGTTTCGCATCATTGTCTAAATCTGCTCAAATTCAAGGTCATCCAGTCTTCCTCCTCCATACCTCTTGGGTCTTCTGTCTCCATTTGTGCCTCACCCGTCTCACATCTCTGGAGACAACACCAACCTGTTTTACGGTTGTCCACTCTCCTGTTTCTTTATTTTATTGTTTGCATTGTATTTATTTGTAAGGTGTCCTTGAGTGAAAGAAAGGCACCTATGAAATAAAATGTATTATCATTATGAGCATTACAACATTAAAATGCCCATTAGTCATACACAAAATAACCCAAATGCATGGTGTCACCGAGTCACTCCAATATTCGTAGGTGTAAATAGCATGTCTCAATATGCCCCATGTAACAACAGGAGTGGCCAACCCGCGGCTCGTGAGCCGCATGCGGCTCTTTGCCTGGTTTCATGCAGCTCCCCAGCCGGTCCGCGGGCTCACCTGCACAAACGGGGCGACACACTGCATTTTCGTGGGGCGCAGTTTGTTTACAAGCCTAGCGAGCCGCTAATACTTTTAAAACCAGCGTAGTGGAAAACACGCATTTTACTGTCCTCACAGCTAATAATTTACACTTGCCACCCGCCACCCCCCCGCCCCCCCCTGCTCAACAAATTACACTCGCCACCCCCCAAACACCCCCCCCCCCCACCACTCAACTATCTACACTCACCCATGTATGATGTGGCTCTTTGCCGTAACACAGTAAGAAAAGTGGCTCTTGGTCTATGACGGGTTGGCCACCCCTGCTATACAAGATCACCATAGAAGATATGAGATTACTATGGAGGATATGAGATTCCAATGGAAGATACGAGATTACCATAGAAGATACGAGATTACCATAGAAGATACGAGATTACCATAGAATATACGAGATTACCATAGAAGATACGAGATTACCATAGAAGATACGAGATTACCATAGAAGATACGAGATTACCATAGAAGATACGAGATTACCATAGAATATACGAGATCTGTCTGATTTTGGCTTTATTCCATCCTGTTGACATGCTAAAGTCTTCTGCACGTTCCTTCTGACTCTCCTTTCAGGACAGTATACAGGACCAGAAGACTCACGACAAGAGTCAGACTTACTGGTGTATTCACAGACAGACACACACACACAAACACACAGCAGACCCTGGCAGAGTGCAGCGGTGACTGGCGGGTTTTACGTGGATGAGCAGATCTGGGCTGTTGATATCTGGTCTACACTCCCCCTTAGTACACACACTCCTGCACCCATGTCCATTTCCAAACAAACACAGTTTTATCAGAACTAGTGTTTAAGCCGAACGTTGGCCAACATCATTCCTGATGTCTCAGTCAATCACTGAGC
The DNA here is from genome assembly GCF_052324685.1 of Brachyhypopomus gauderio. Taxonomy (NCBI): domain Eukaryota; kingdom Metazoa; phylum Chordata; class Actinopteri; order Gymnotiformes; family Hypopomidae; genus Brachyhypopomus; species Brachyhypopomus gauderio. The sequence continues at coordinate 13,611,965 of NC_135222.1, forward strand.
TGTCAGAAAAGCATTTCAGTGGACGATGGCGTCGATCTACAGCTGAACTGGGCGCGGCACTAAAACGCCTCCCAGACCCCACTCTGCCGACCTAATCATTCCACGCCCATCATCCCGCCTCTGTAATCTCTGCATCACTCATCTTCAGTAATGCAGCCTAACCCACTTAAGAGTGACAGGCATATTTCTTAATTCAGCAGGGAGACCCGTGAGAGGCGGCACGTCCCTGGGGGCGGACGGGGTCAGCAGGGCTCACACATCCCTCACTGGCCAATCTGTGGTCCAGCTTGCCGTCGTAGTGTGCTCATGTCTGGAGAAAGACAAACATCAGCAGCTAATTGAGCGTCTGTTCCGCAGCGCTAAGTGTTCTAGAGGAATTCAGGTATTACTGTGGGTCACTAACAGTGCTATGCTGTGATGCTAAGATGGCCACTGTCCAAGTTCACCTTTGAAACAGAAACTTGAAGAGTCTGGGACTCGCCGTGAATTTACCTGAAACTGGGCAGGGTGTCCTGGGATGGCCATCTATGTCGTATGATTGAGCGTGTTTAATGGGCCATCGCGGAACACCGCTTTAGAACATGTGGATCCAACACGGACAAGTCTCGACACACACCGCCCACCACGGTCATGGCGTGCATTGCAAAAGCACCTATCTGCTTCTCACACAAGATCACACTGTAGAGAGATAACCGTACCCTACAGTGGAACTGTCTCCACAGACCAAAAGCCTTTCCTTTAGAGGACTCGGAAATGTCTCCATGAAGTAAAGTAGCGCATGCGCGCTAGCTGCACTGCACTGTAACGCGCTAGCTGCACTGCACTGTAGCGCGCTAACTGGATTGTGTGTGATCAGTTTAGTGTTATTGTCCACACTGTATTAGTGAACCCTCAGCTGCTCAGAGCAAACACTGGGCATATAACACACAATCATGATCACACACACACACACACACACACACACACACACACACACACACACACACACACACACACACAGTCAGAAGCACTCTTTCTCTCTCTTGCTCTCTTTTCATGTAATGTTATCATTGTCAGAAGTGTATGCTAAACTTACACCTGACAGGTCAGAGCGCTTCAGAAGAATTAGGCTACATTTTTATTTGACAGGTTTTGAGTCTGGCCCTTCAGTGAGAGTACAGGCAGAGTCAGAGAAAAAAGGGAATAACGGAAAGATTCACGCCGTGTTAGACTGCTGTCAGAACATTTTAAATGCATGCAAGATTATACATTTCTCAAAGTCAGCCAAAAAATAATAGTAAGAATAATAAAAATAAATAAATAATAAAAATAATAGTAAGGAGTAGGAACAGGTGAAGTGAGATGATTCTTAAGTGATCTAAAGTGATCTACAGTGATCTAGGAATGTGTGTGTAGCAGGCTGGTTGGGGTGGGGGGATCTGCCCTGACTTGCCCACATCTTTCTCTGCACGTTTCAATATCTGGTTTCCATACATCCAGCTGAAAACATGCCCAACAAGGACCCCCTTTTGCCTTCAGAACTGCCTTAATCCTCCGTGGCATAAATTCAACAAGGTACTGGAAACATTCCTCAGAGAGTCTGGTCCATATTGACATGATAGCATCACGCAGTTGCTGCAGATTTGTCAGCTGCACATCAATGTTGTGAATCTCCTGTTCCACCACATCCCAAATGTTGGATTGAGATCTGGTGACTGTGGTGGCGTTCGAGTACAGTGAACTCATTGTCATGGTCAAGAAACTAGTCTGAGATGATTCTCACTTTATGACATGGCGCGTTATCCTGCTGGAAGTAGCCATCAGAAGATGGGTACACTGTGGTCATAAAGGGATGGACATGGTCAGCAACAATACTCAGGTAGGCCATGGCATTGACATAATGCTCAATTGGTACTAATGGGCCTAAAGTGTGCCAGGAAAATATCCCCCACAACATTGCACCACCACCAGCAGCAGCCTGCACTTCAACTTCAGCTACGAAGTGGTAGGCCATACAAACTGACGGATGCGGGATCAGCAGATGCTGAAGCATATAGTGTGAAGAGGTCGCCAACTTTCTGCAGAGTCAATCACTACAGACATCCAAACTTCATGTGGCCTTCAGATTAGCTCAAGAACAGTGTACAGAGAGCTTCATGGAATGGGTTTCCATGGTTGAGCAGCTGCATCCAAGCCATACATCACCAAGTGCAATGCAAAGCGTCAGATCCAGTGGTGTAAAGCACGCCACCACTGGACTGCAGTGGAGGTGCATTCTCTGGAGTGATGAATCACGCTTCTCCATCTGGCAATCTGATGGATGAGTCTGGGTTTGGTGGTTGCCAAGAGAACAGTACTTGTCTGACTGTTATGTCCCAAGTATAAAGTTTGGTGGAGGGGATTATGGTGTGTGGTTGTTTTGCAGGAGCTCAGCTTGGCCCCTTAGCTCCAGTGAAAGGAACTCTGAATGCTTCAGCGTACCAAGACATTTTGGACAATTCCATGTTCCCAACTTTGTGGGAACAGTTTGGTGTTTGGACCCTTCTAAAATGACTGTGTACCAGTGCACCTTTGAGATGAACTAGAGCGGAGACTGAGAGCCAGGCCTTCTTGTCCAACATCAGTATGTGACCTCACTAATGCACTTCTGGATGAATGGTCAAAATCCCCATAAACACACTCCTAAACCTTGTGGAAGAGTTGAAGCTGTTCTAGCTACAAAGGGTGGATTCTCTTATGCCATCCTCCCTCAAGTCTCCATTTCTCTCCCTCCCTCATTCTCTCTCTCGCTCTCTATCTCTTCCCTACCCCCCCCCCCCCCCCCCCCGATCTTTAGGCCAGTGTCTAGCATCATCATGTGGGTCTGAATCACTGTCACGTGGCTCTCACTTACTAATTGACAAAGAGGCCCTGGTCATTGTTAGCTTCTTGGATTTTCTTCAAAGCCTTTTTGATGGCCCTTGGTCATCGCTGCTGCAGAGTCATGCAGAGATGACGCCCATTCTATCGGTGTGAACTGCATGAGTCCCCCCCCCCCCCCCACCCCACACACACACACACACACACACACACACACACACACACACACATCTACACAGCCCCTCTACTGCTGCCCCCCCCCCTCCACTCTTTTACTGCTGGTTACTGTCACCGCAAACAGATACATGTGTGGGTGTATGGGTATGCGAGTGTGTGTGTTTGTGTGTGTGTGTGTGTGTGTGTGTTCATCTGTGGGCATGTATGTGGGTTTGGTCACACACTTAAATCACCGTACTTTTAAATTTGTACAAAACCCATTCTGTCTCTACCAACACTTTCATATATAAACACAAACACACACACACACACACACACACACACACACACACACACACACACACACACACACACACACACACACACACAGACACACACACCACTTTCCTCAGCTGTAATTTAAGAGGAATGGGGGAAAAGGGTCTTGGTACAAATACCTCAGAATGTTTAGGGGGGCACCCCAAACACTTTTAATGCCCACCTTACTGAAGACAAAGTCAGAGACAGAGAGAAGAGAAGAACAGAAAGAGAGACAGAAGACGACAAGGATTAAGAAAGAAAGAAGGGAGAGAGAGAGAGAAGGAGAGAGAGAAGAGACAGGGAAAATGAGAGAGAGGGAAAGGGGGAGAGGGAGAGACAGAGAGGAGTGAAGTCTGTGATCTGCAGACCATATTAAGAGTATTATAGCTACCGGTCTAAAGGAATTTGGTTTTGGTATTGAGATCAGTTTGGGGAAAGAGGGCAGTGAAACATAATCACAACTCCTGTGTGACCATTGGATATGCTCTCTAGGTTCCTATACTGTGTGTGTGTGTGTGTGTGTGTGTGTGTGTGTGTGTGTGCGTGAGACCTCTGCCTAGTTGTCACAAGCTAACAAAAGCAGGACTCAGGCTGGCCTTCTAAATTAGGTCGCTGTTCAGCAGGATACACACACACACACACACACACACACACACACACACACACACACACACACACACACACACACACACACACACACACACACACACACACACACACACACACTTCCCCTTCCTCTGCTTAAATGAGACTTTGGTTTCCCGTCCTCCAGAGCAGCAAGCCTCAAGCACGCAGACAGAGAGCTCTGGCGTTCAGAAGAACCTGCAGGTTGGGCGCTTTTATTATGAAATACTGAAGAGTCTGTACTGGCTTCCTTTCACCAGATGAGTCAGTGGGAAGAAAAAATGGACTGTTAAAGAAAATCAAGTTTATATTACAATAAAAAAACATAATGAATATGTGCAAAATCTACAAAGTGTATATGAAAAATATAATGCAGCACATCCATGTCCCCCGGCAGGACAACCTCTCGGTGTGCAGCGATGTCCTGCACACGTGTGGCAGTGTCTTGTCAAGCAGCAGGACCATGCCACCCCCCCATATGCCCTCACTGAACGGGATTAACATTAGCGTGAGGAGCACGTTGAGGCTCTCAGCATGACTCCAGCACTATGTAGGAGTGAAAATCAGGAAAATCTGTGTTGTGTGAAGAGCACAAGGAAGGCTTGGATCAGTCAGAGCAGAAGCCCAACCCTGACCCTGATAAATGGGTCAACACGACCCACCACTCAACACATGCTGGAAACACACTTTCACATCCTTGTGAAAGTTTACATTTACATTTATGGAATTTGGCAGACGCCCTTATCCAGAGCGATTTACATTTTATCTCATTTTTATACAAGTGAGCATTTGAGGGTTATGGGCCTTGCTCAGGGGCACCTCAGTCATGGCCTCTGGTCTAGGAATCGAACCCACGATCCTCTGGTCACAAGACCAGTTCCCTAACCTCCAGGCCATGACTTTTCTTCACGCCATACAATTAGAGTGGAGAAGTCTGGCCGGTCACCTGATCTTTCAGCACACCAAACTCCTGATCTGCCCAGACACATGAACTGACCACACCAGAAAGGGCTGAGAAAAGCTGAGAAAGGCTCAAACTGCCAGGCCAACCATCTAGAGCAGAATGGTATTCAGACTCATGTAGTGCTTGGAGAGACTCAGAGAGTCTGGGTTAGGGTTAGAACATCTAGAATAACGTCTGGGTTAAGGTTAAACCGTCTGAGACAGACTCTGAGCATCTGGGTTAGGGTTAGGACGTCTAGGAGGACAGTTGGGTTAGGGTTAGGACGTCCGAGAGAGACCATTTGTGGGAGATTCTGAGCAGTCTGCAGCCCCAAAGTAGCATCCATCTGCCAGTCAGCTCCCGGATGCTCTAATAGCATCTGACAGCAATTATGTCATTAAATCTGTAACTCAATACAGGCCAACAGGAAACAACTGAATAATGAAGGAAAAGAGAGGGAGGACAGGGAGAGAAGGAAAGAGAGAGACACACAGAGAGAGAAACTGAATGGTCAATAGCAGAGGAGAGAGATTGTAATTGCAGCAAGAAGGAGAAGTCAGATCCAGCAGGCGTCTGGGGAAGACTCTGACCCTCAGAACAACAGGGAGAGAGAGAGCGAGAGAGAGAGAGAGAGAGAGAGAAGACAGCAAACACATGGGGAGTGGAGCCTCACAGCAGTCCTTGTGAAACTACAAACCCAAAGAAGTCCATGTGTAGGTGAGCGCGGGTCCGGGATGCAGGTTGCCCTGAAGGTTCTAAATCTGTAGTTTAGTGCACATGTCCCACGTCTGTATAAACAGATAAACAGTCCTGGTCCTGTCACACTGCAGAGTCCCAGTTTGAGAGTAAAACCCAATTCAAATGTTTCCCAGAACACCACAGAGAAAACCACTGATTGACTTTCGTATTGCGTCTCACCACAGTGCCACGGCAATCTGTATGCTAATCAGGCTGAGCGCCAGAGCAAGGCTCCGCCCCCGACACAGGCCGCAGGCTCTATTCTCTCCCCCGACACAATCCAATTAGTTAACGAGCGTGTGCTAATTAGCCGGGTGGAGGTCGGCTCTGCTGAGAGGTGCAGGAAAATCAATTAGTGTAAATTAGTTAATCATGTGCTTTTCAAATTAAATTCTTCTAAGGGATTTTGTTGAAGTACAAAGAAGACAACACATGTGGGAGTTAGGGTTAGCAGCAATAATAACCATTACTGTAATTCCGGGATTTAACATGAAAACGGGAGATTACTAAGAGAACAGGAAGCAGCATTTAGTCATTAGTGCTGAAAGAGTTTCACACACACAAAAGTTTCCTATTAAAGGGTAAACCAGGGCAAATATGGGACAGCGCCTGGAGTAAAAGAATAAAAGACAGGCATGAGGTCTTCACTAAAGAGAAAGAGAGAGAGAGGGTTAGAAGGAGAGAGAAGGGGGGATAGAGGGGGTGGAAAGAGAGAGGGATAGAGGGAAGGAGGTGTTGGTTGAAGGAGAGCAAGGGAGAGAGGGAGGAAGGAGGGAGAGAGGGAGGAAGGAGGGAGAGAGGGAGCTGTTGGTGAGATAGAGAGGAGGAATGGAGGGAGGAGTTGGGTTAGAGAGAGAGAGAGAGAGAGAGGGAGAGAGAGAGAGAGGGGGGAGAGGGAAGTGGGGGGAGACAGAGAGAGGGGTGGAGGGGGAGACAGAGAGATCAAAGAGCAGCTCTCATGTGAGTCTCTCGTGACGTTAGGTCACCTTTTCCCTGTTTTACCTCTGTGAGTGCACCACGTTTTTAAACACTGGTTTTGGAAGTTGTTTTTGAAAGCCCCTTTTGAAAGCTGCTTTTAAATGCAATTAGGGTGGCGACAGGTGAGGAATGTTCAAACAAACGCCTCCCTAACACAAGGCAAAACACAGCGGTGTCAGAGTGGTGTGGGGGACGCTGTCTCGGGAGGGAGTGTCTGCTCCCTCACGCCTTCAACACTACAGCTCACATTTACAGCTCTTCTTCAGAACCATTTACATATTCATCAGTGTGACAGGACAGGTGCACCCTGGGAACCGCCCCTGTGACCTTGGGCTTAATTGCATCATGCAGATCTTAACGATCCTTAACCTGGTGGTTGGGGAACTGGTCTTGTGACCAGGGGTTTGTGGGTTCAATTCCCAGCTAGGCCATGACTGTGTGGTTCTCCAGGCATGTATTAACTGCACAGGCGTGTTAAATGCAAATTTGAAAATCACAAATGGTCAATTGGCACACTTTTAACCCAAAAAGGAAGAGTTTCTGTTTTGAAGCATTCTTCAACTAAAAACTTTTTAAAAGTAAACATTCTTCAGTGTAATACCCCCCCCCCCCCCCCCCCCCCGACTGTCCATCAGCACATGAACCCAGGCTGAGCAAGGCATTGTGCGATAGTGTGACACATCGAAAATGATCACACTTTGGTAACAAGAGCAACTCGTGCATTGCTCACAAGCTCAGTATTGTTGTTACTACCACCAAACCCCTTGGGGAACGCCCTCACAATACGCCACTAATTCTACGAGCATTGCTCAGCTATGCCACACACACACATACACACTCATACCACACACACACATACACACTCATACCACACACGCACCCCACACACACATACACACTCATACCACACACGCACCCCACACGCACCCCACACACACATACACACACATACCACACACGCACCCCACACACACATACACAGTCATACCCCACACACACCACACAAGCACCACACACACACATACACACTCATACCACACACGCACCCCACACGCACTACACACGCACCCCACACTCATACCACACATGCACCACACACACACACGCACCCCACACGCACCACACACACACACTCATACCACACACGCACCCCACATGCACCACACACACACACATACACACTCATACCACACACGCACCCCACACACACATACACACTCATACCACACACGCACCCCACACACACATACACACACATACCACACACGCACCCCACACACACATACACACTCATACCCCACACACACCACACAAGCACCACACACACACATACACACTCATACCACACACGCACCCCACACGCACCACACACGCACCACACACACACTCATACCACACACGCACCCCACACGCACCACACACACACACACTCATACCACACACGCACCCCACACGCACCACACACACTCATACCACACACGCACCCCACACGCACACCACACACGCACCCGACACGCACCACACACAAACATACACACTCATACCACACACGCACCCCACACGCACCACACACACACATACACACTCATACCACACATGCACCCCACACGCACCCCACACATACCACACACAAACATACACACTCATACCACACACGCACCACACACGCACCACACATACACACACGCACCCCACACGCACCACACACGCACCACACACTCATACCACACACGCACCCCACACTCACCACACACGCACCCCACACGCACCCCACACACGCACCCCACACACACATACACACTCATACCACACACGCACCCCACACGCACCACACACACACATACACACTCATACCACACACGCACCCCACACGCACCACACATGCCCCCCACACTCATACCACATGCACCACACACACACACATACACACACATACCACACACGCACCACACACACATACACACTCATACCACACATGCACCCCACACTCACCACACACGCACCACACACACATACACACTCATACCACACACGCACCACACACACACACACACATGCACACTCATACCACACACGCACCCCACATGCACCACACACAAACATACACACTCATACCACACACACACCCCACACGCACCACACACACACACATACACACTCGCACCCCACACGCACCACACACAAACATACACACTCATACCACACACGCACCCCATACGCACCACACACAAACATACACACTCATACCACACACGCACCCCACACGCACCACACACACATACACACTCATACCACACACGCACCCCACACTCACCACACACACTCATACCACACACGCACCCCACACTCACCACACACACATACACACTCATACCACACACGCACCCCACACGCACCCCACACGCACCCCACACTCATACCACACACGCACCCCACACGCACCACTGCACATAATGGAGCAGAGGAGAGTGAGCAGAGGAGGAAGAGAGTGAAAGAAAAATAAAAGAGAAAAGGTAGAAAGAGAGGGAGAGAAAGGAGAGAGACAGCGAAAGGGAGAGAAAGAGTTACTTTCTCTCTCTCTCTCTCTCTCTCTTTACCTGGTAACTGGCCTCAAAATCAGAGGGCACAGATTGTCACCGTCCACCCGCTGGTGGATGTGTGTGTGCGTAAATGCGTACATGTGCATGTGTGTGTGTGTACATGCTTGTGTGTGGAGGACAGGACCGGCCGGCTTGACCCGCTCCAGGGAAGAGAAATGACAGTGTGTGTGTGTGTAGAAGTGACAGCGTGTTGTCTGGTCCACCAGGTGCCACAGGTGCCTCAAAGCTCATTCTCACTCAGAGATGGAACAGATGGAGGGATGAAGTGGAGTGGAGGAGTGGAGCAGAGAGCAGATGAGGAAGATGAGGGAGCCCAGTCCTGGTGTGTGAAATCACCACCGCCATAAGGGCTAAGAGGACGGAAATGAGGTCAATGCATTAGCGCGCATGCACACACACACACACACACACACACACACACACACACACACACACACACACACACACACACACACACACGCACACACACCAGACACACGCACACACACCAGACATGCACACACACACCAGACATGCACACACACACCAGACACACGCACACACACATGGATACACACACACACACACACCAGGCACCAGACACATGCGCACACAACAGACACACGCATGCATACACACCAGGCACCAGATACACACACTAGACAAACACCAAACACCAGACACAAACACACACCAGACATACGAACACCAGACACATGCATGGATACACACCACACTCACCAGACACAGGCACACACACCAGACACAAACACACACACACACACACACACACACAAATACATCCCACAAGCATATACAAGCACGCATACACCCCACACACATATAGACACACACATAACACAAACTCATGAACACACACAGACACACACACAGGCCAAAGTCTGACAGTCTAATTAAAGTATCCCTGCACAGGCTGGCAGGATTCTGGTACCGGTTTTTGCGATCGCTGAGCAATTAATTCCCCTGATTGGCCAACATGTAATCACACCTGTCTGCTAACTGCAAGTGTTGTGGAAAACCTACAGGAGCAAGCCCTCAAGTGTGTGTGTGTGTGTGTGTGTGTGTGTGTGTGTGTCTTCCCTCTGTGTGTACTTGTACTCTGAGAGATGAGAGACAAGGCTGTTGTTGATAAGTGTTCGTCATTACAACCATCGCTGGTAGGAAGTGACCTCGGCATAAAAGCAGAATTCATCAGTGGAGAGAAGTACGTCTCTCTCACACACACACACACACACACACACACACACACTTTCTGCATCCCCCTGGCTGGCAGCAGAGCAGGAAAGGACATGTGTGTTTCTGAAAGATCAGAGCACAGTGTGAACAGACGGAGACAGACAGAAAGACAGACAGACACACACACACAAACAAACACACACACACATGCAGGAGTAAGAGTATATCTTAAACAATGCTCCAATTAGACGCTTCTATGTCTAATCAAACACACAAATCAAACTGAAGGCCCCCAACCTCCACCTCTTACACACACACCCAAACACACACTCACACAAACACACACACACACACACACACACACACACACACACCCTGCCAGGAGAACGATTAGCCAGGGCCACTGCTCTAAGCAGGAACCATGGGGTGTGTGACCTCATAAGGACGGCAAGCATGGAGGGACACTGCAGTCTAGCAGTGAGAGCTACAACACTTCCTACACGGCAGGACAAAGACACAGTGACGGGACACCAGCGAGCACTGTGTGTGTGTGTGTGTGTGTGTGTGTGTGTGTATCAATATGAGTGTTTGTGTGAGCATATGTCTGTGTATGCACATACATGTGTGCACACGTGCCTGTGTGTGTGTGTATGTGTGTGTGTGTGTGTGTGTGTGTGTGTGTTTTTGTGCACACGCGGGGGTGTGTGTGTGTGTGTGTGTGTGCTCATGTGTGTAACGCGCCTTTCAGAGTGCTAGAATTAATGAGGCCTCTTACACCCCACAGGCAGGACGGCTCAGATCAGCGTACGAGTGGAGACCCTTCCCTCAAAGTTAAACTCCTCCCTCTCTCTCTCCTTCAGATCGATGCTGAGAGGAGCAGAGATTTCAAACCAAACCCACAACGATGGGAGATGCTCACGATGACCCAACACCAGCGCCTCTGCCCCCCGGGCCCCCCGGCCCCAGTGGAGGACACCTACACCGGGCACAATGTTCTGCTCCTGGGGTAGAGGGTTTGGTATCACCCTGGAGCAGGCATGTTTCCACAGAGGTGAGGGCAGAGGGTGAGGTGTAGACACCACCTCCAGGGGTGGAGAGGAGATGCAGGGCATTCAGATCTCTCCGCCCTCTGTACATCTGCTACATATGAGCATTTTAATCAAGTCAAGTCAAGTCAAGTTTATTTATAAAGCACATTTAAAAGACATCAAGTGTCAACCAAAGTGCTGTACAAAGGATAAAAAGTTAAAATAATAAAATAATAAAATTAAATAAGAATAATAAGTCACAAAACATAATAAAACCAGCAAAACAGACCGAAACACAGACTCTAAATGGATCCAAATGCCTGGGTAAATAAATGAGTTTTTAGATTTGTTTTAAAAGCCTCAAGCGTCTGAGAGGATTTGATGCAGAATGGAAGACTGTTCCAGAGTTTGGGGGCAGCAACTGAGAATGCCCGATCACCCTTAAACTTCAGCCGAGATCGTGGGACGGTTAACAACAGCTGATTTGAGGAGCGCAGCGACCGAGTGGAGGAATAAAAACACAGCATCTCAGAGATGTAGCTCGGAGCTAAGCCATGTAGCGCCTTAAAAACAAACAGTAGCATCTTAAATTCAATACGGTATCTCACAGGTAACCAATGGAGGGAGGCAAGTACAGGAGTAATGCTCTCCCTTTTCTTCGTACCTGTCAGTAGCCTGGCCGCAGCATTTTGAACCAGCTGCAGGCGAGCCAGGCTGGACTGACACACACCGAAGTACAGCGAGTTGCAATAGTCAATGCGAGAGGAGACAAATGCATGAATGACCGTTTCCAAGTCCTTGGTGCATAAAATGTGTTTAAGTTTTGCTATGTTCCTGAGGTGGTAAAAACCAGCACGCACAACGCTACTAATTTGCTTCGCAAATGTGAGGGTGGAATCAAAATTGATTCCAAGATTTTTAGCATGCATATGAACATTTAAAGATAACGATCCCAGAGCTTTTGCTACAGTGCTGGTTTGATCAGGGTTTCCGAAAATGATGATGTCAGTTTTATTTTGATTTAACTGTAGAAAGTTGTTGGACATCCAGCAATTTATGTCTTGCAGACAGTTTGTGAGGAGGTTGATTGAACCATCATCTCCTGGTCTAAGTGGAAGATAAATCTGTGTATCGTCAGCGTAACAATGATAAGAAACATTGTACTTCTGACAGATTGAGCCAAGTGGGAGCATGTATAGAGTAAACAGAATGGGACCTAAAATGGATCCTTGAGGGACTCCACAGGTAATGGCCGCAGTTGTGGAAAATGTATTTCCCATCTTAACACAGAAGGATCTGTTCTTCAGATAAGATTCAAACCACTTCAGCGCAGAACCCTGGATGCCAACATGGTAATTTAGACGGTCCAACAGGATAGCATGACACTTTTATTCCACACATGGAGAAGGCAGCGCTCCAAGCAGCGCTCAGGACAGGGGAGCTCAGCCGTCGGAGCGACCCTGGAGCAGCCGGAACACGGGAAGGCCCGAACACCAGAACCTCACGACTCTAGTGGGGTGTGTCCCATCAACTCCCACAGCATGGAGCACCACAGTGAAGACACGTTATAAACAAGCAGTGAAAATTACAACCTTCAAACAAACCAGCAAACATTACAACCCAAACCCAGACTCTTTTCTGCCTCCCAGCACATTCTCTGATTCCCCATCTTTTCACAATACCCAAAGTTCCTCACAACTCTGGGCTGCCCCCTCTTACCCAACCCACCTATCCCCACGTAGGCTGCGTGAGGCCACCATGAGTGTAATGAGACGTGAGACTCTGGCTGTAATGCTGCCGTTTCTCATGCTAAGCCTCATATGCTTGTTTTCTTCTCCCCTAAGCCTCATGTGCTCATTATTTTCTCCCCTAAGCCTCATGCGCTTGTTTTCTTCTCCCCTAAACCTCACATGCTCGCTACCTTCTCCACTAAGCCTCTCAGGTTCTCGATATTTTCTCCCCTAAACCTCACATGCTCGCTACCTTCTCCACTAAGCCTCTCAGGTTCTCGATATTTTCTCCCCTAAACCTCATGTGCTCATTTTCTTCTCCCCCAAGTCTCATGTGCTCATGTGTGTGAGAGCAACACCTCTCGTCTGCCTGGGGGACGTCCTGACCAAACACGAGTCCCATCTGCCCCACACAGGACCCCCACAAGCAGCCATGTTCAACTGCAGCCTGTGCTGGCCACTCCAACAGCAGCGGCTGTGCAGCGCAGTGAATGTTTTCCTTCCATGCTGTGTCACTTTCCTGCAGAGCGGTGTTTCCCTTTGCTAACGACAAAACGCAGCGAGATTTCAACACGCACTCATCACTGTGGTATGAACTGGAGATTTGCCCAAAAGCTTTGATCTCTGACTCTGTACTGTGCGTGTGGGGAAGGTGTGTGTTACAGTGGTGGTGTGTGTTATGGTGGTGTGTATTACACTGGTGTGTGGTATGGTGGTTGTGTCCGTCTCTGTGTGTGTCCGTCTGTGTGTGTGTGTGTGTGTGTGTGTCTGTGTCCTGTGTGTCCTGCCTAGCACACACCTCCTCGAAGAACTTAATGGACAATTACTCACACAGTTACCGCAGCAACAGCACAGCATTCCAACAGGTCACATGGCAACATGACATACAAAAGAATTAAATCCCCTATAAACCTCACAACAGACAATCCCAGTGCGTGTGTGTTTGTGGGGGGGGGCATCAAGCTGGGATTCTACAGTTCGCCTGGTGTGTGTGTGTGTGTGTGTGTGTGTGTGTGTGTGTGTGTGTGTGTGTGATTTTGGCCTCACGATGCTCAGCTGTCTCTGCTCACCTTCTGCACGAGGAGGTGGGTCGGAGGTGATGAACTTGTGTATGACTCTCACCGCAGACAAAGCCCGGTGAGTTCCTCCCCTCTTTTATTAAGCCTGTTGGCTCATTAGTGAAACCAGATGCTGGCCGGCAGGGCCATAATATCATTTTAACATGCAAGCATGCTACACAATACTGGCATACTCCAGTCAGTCAGGGGCAGGTCATAACATTTGTTCACAACCTCTCTCCTCTCACTGTTCAGTCAATGAAAGCAGCCCACATGTCTGATGCAGAGAGACAGGGTCTTTAAAGGGCTGTGGTTGACATACAGGGAGACGCCATAAGAACCTGAACTAGTCCTGCCAGTGGTCAGACTAGACTTCAAAAAAATCAACAGAGAGAGGGAGGGAGAGACAGGGAGAGAGAGAGAGAGAGAGAGAGAGAGTGTAAACACGATTCTGACCTTTCCTCACACTGGTAAATGAGGAGCTGAGGATCTTAAGAGGAAAGAAACAGGACAGCACCAACAGGACACCATGTTTCTAAGGGCAACAGCAACATGGTTAGAGGGAGAGACAGTGTGAAAGAGAGACAGCGTAACAAAGACAGCATGAGAGAGAGAGAGACAGGGTGAGGGAGACTGCGTGAGGGAGAGACAGCGTGAGGGAGAGACAGCATCATCATTAGACCTCCCAGAATGCAGTTCTGACCTCCAAGAATGCCGTTCATCAAGCACCCATTGCTAAACTTGGAGAGGCACTGGACTGTAGCACGGCAGCAGCAAGACACTAAGAGAGGCCCATCGTGAAGTTTAGCGCCCTTTGTGAAGATTAGTGCCCTTCGTGAAGATCTGCACCCTTCGTGAAGATTAGCACCCATCGTAAAGCTTATAGCCCATCGTGAAGATTGGAGCCCTTCGTAAAGATTATAGCCCATCACAAACAAACCGCCCCACTCTGCCTCGCTCCGCCTCACGCTGTTTAGCTCCGCCCTGCTAGGACAGCCCCATACCACCACACACTGTCTAGTCCAGTCCCGCCTACTCCGCGCAGTCACCGCCCACCCTGACTCACTCCGCCCACCCTGACTCACCTTGGAAGGTGGCCACGTTGCGACTGAGGTGGAGTTTGAGGCCGGAGCAGGACTTCTGCAGAAGGTTCTGGAAGTCCCGCCGTGCTGCTATCTGGAACCGCTCCTCCATCTTGCGGGTGCAGCAGGTGAGGTTGCGGGACAGGCACACCTGGAGGTCTGACCCTGCGGAAACAGCAGCGAAGTTGAGCTTTTACACACACACACACACACACACACACACAGGTATTTTTCATCGTTTCCCTGTGAAGGTCTGAAAAGCTCCTTCATGCCAATTTCTTCTAGACCATAAATGCTCACTTCCATTCCCAAACCTTCAGAACTACTGGAATTGCTCAGCGAACCAAAAAAAGAAGCAAAGCAAACAGCGTCCCCTCTCTCTGTCTCATCAACGTCCCCTCTCTCTGTCTCATCAACGTCCCCTCTCTCTGTCTCATCAACGTCCCCTCTCTCTGTCTCATCTCTCTGGAATGTCCACTGTTGTTTACATCAGAGGTTTGTTTGTGAGAAGTGATGAGCCAAACATGAGCCATCAGGAGTGTGTGTGTGTGTCTCGCCCGCAGCTCCTTGGATGCTCCCGGTGATGTGTCTGGAGATAGAGGAGCAGTGTGTACGTGCCGCTCGGGCATCGGGCAGCATGCACAAACAGGTACGGGGGTGTTGTGGGGTCATCAGATAAGATAAACCTGGAGGAACACCTGCAACGAAACATGAACAACCTACCCAGCACCAGGGCCAGACTTAGGTTGGGGTTAGGATTAAGGTAGGATTAGGATTAGGGACCACTCACTGGAGGGGACCACAAACAGAAGGGGACCTCTCACAGGAGAGTACCGCACACGGGAGGGTCCTGAACATGGGGGGGTACCGCACACAGGAGGGTCCTGAACACGGGGGGGTACCGCACACGGGAGGGTCCTGAACACGGGGGGGGGGGGGGGGGGGACCGCACACGGGAGGGTCCTGAACATGGGGGGGGGGGGGGGGGGGGTACCGCACACGGGAGGGTCCTGAACATGGGGGGGACCGCACACGGGAGGGTCCTGAACATGGGGGGGGGGGACCGCACACGGGAGGGTCCTGAACACGGGGGGGGGACCGCACACGGGAGGGTCCTGAACACGGGGGGGGTACCGCACACAGGAGGGTCCTGAACATGGGGGGGGGACCGCACACAGGAGGGTCCTGAACATGGGGGGGGTACCGCACACAGGAGGGTCCTGAACATGGGGGGGTACCGCACACAGGAGGGTCCTGAACATGGGGGGACCGCACACGGGAGGGTCCTGAACATGGGGGGGGTACCGCACACAGGAGGGTCCTGAACATGGGGGGACCGCACACGGGAGGGTCCTGAACATGGGGGGGGTACCGCACACGGGAGGGTCCTGAACATGGAGGGGGACTGCACACGGGAGGGTCCTGAACATGAAGGGGGGGGGGGGGGGGGGTACTGCACACGGGAGGGTCCTGAACATGGGGGGTACCGCACACGCTGCACGAGCACCTCTAACTGGAAGCATTTAATGATGGGGCACTTGGTGCTGCACGTCCAGTGACCAGAACAGGGGGTCAGGGGTCTTCCTGTAGTCCTGATGTGACCACAGCCTGACAGTCCAGAAGTCAGAAGTTCAGTGTTAGATGGGGGTGGGGTGTACTGGGTGCGTGTTGTGTACCTTGGGTGAGGGTGTGTCTTGTGTACTGTGTTGTGTATACTTTATTGAGTTGTGTATGGAGGGTTGTTGCGTACTTGTATGGGTGAGGATTACAGTCACTCGAAGAAAAAAATCTGCTCTGAAAATGGTTTAGAATGCACACAAACTAAATGACCCGAGCACTATGTGTGAGATACGTCTACTGTGGTCTGACCGTCAAGACATGAAAGGAGTCATTCCACTGGTGTGGGTGTGACTGTCTGGGTACGTGTGCCAAGGGACAAGAAAATACAGACGCTACAGAATACAGAAGCTGTGTGTGTGTGTGTGTGTGTGTGTGTGTGTGTGTGTGTGTGTGTGTGTGTGTGTGTGTGTGTGTGTGTGAATGTGAGATAGAGAAAGCGAGAGCATTCACAGTATGTGTAGCTAAAAGACTACTGTATGTGTGCATATGTGTGTGTGACTAAAAGACTATGAATGACTGTGTGTGTTCAACGCTGTGGAGGAGGTTTGACCAGACACTCAAGAAACCGCATCGTTTTTCAGATCCCAGCGTCTTACATCCAGACGCGCTCAGAAACTCTGTCATCCCGCGCTGGAAAACAACCTCTCCTCCTATTCTCTTTGCATCCTGTCTTTGATGTAGTTCCTGGACAGAGCCACGCCCCCTCTTGTTTACAGCACCAATAGCAGCCCACTGCTGGGTGTGGCCGCTAAGCTGCATGGACTTCTGCACCTGGACATGACACTATGTTGACCGCAACCTGAGGACAGGTCTCAGAGTCAACCTGTTGGCAATCAGTAGTCAACCTGGTGTCTAGACGTTCCTACACAAAATGGTGTCGGGAGAGAAATCACACAGAGCTTAGCGTGGCGCTGCAGTCTGGGGGCCACAGAGACTCTGAAGTTCAGACATCAGCCATAACAGTGAATAAGCTCATCGTTCTATTCCACAGCCCAGCAGGACAAGCCTTAACATGGATGCAATATGTTAAGCTCAAATGGCACTAGAATCCTGCCATGGCAACATGCAAGAATGCATGAGACAACAACTTTTTTTTTCACTTCTCTTTAAAAAGTGTGTATCTATGCTAGCACAGCCAAGCGAGGCCGTCCACTGGCCAGAGGAACCCGCTGAGCGTCCCTCTCTGAACGCAAGGTTAGATGGTTTAGCAAGGTTAGATGGTTTAGCAAGGTTAGCTGGTTTAGCAGGGTTAGTAGAGTTAGCCAGGTTAGCAGGGTTTGTAGGGAAGGATGGGTTAGCAGGTTTAACAAGGTTAGCTAGGGAAAGTGATTAGCCAACGTGCAGCTACTTCAGTTGTGTCGTAAAAAAAAAACTTCCTGCTCAAACAATGACGTAAAAAAGTAAAACGACCGTCACCAGCGCACCTGTGACGTCGACTCGAGGTATGACGTAATCACATACGTCTGGACTCTATAAAGTCTCACAAATCAATACTCAAATCAGACTTGAGTGGCTAAACCTCTCAAAGCGCTGCTTTCTTCTCCGACTACGCGAGCTTTTCTGCAGGACCTGTGTTCTTCAGACCTGCCAGTCGCGCTCCTGCCAACGTTTGGAAACTCACCTACACACACACACACACACACACACACACATACACTCACACACACACTGCTTACACTATTTTAACTTGACAGCTGGGTCATTAAAAAGTGAACACCATGGCAAAAGTCGCCTTCGTTATGAACGTGTGCACCGTGTGCATCATGACACCGACGCGTTTCTGGGTTTTTATTTCTGCCTGTACCTGTGCGTGGCGAGGCGGGTACCAGGCTGGTCGGTCCGGCGCGTCGTAGTCCAAACGCTTCACGCGTCGCGTCGCAGTTTCTCACGCCGTCCGAACTCACGTCTGCCACCGCAGCGAGGCAGAGACACGCCAGGACCGCTCGGACGTCCATCCCGCCGCAACCTCCGAACCGAGTCTCCGCGCAGACACCGATATGGGAAGTTACGCGCTGCGGAGCTCCGCGTCCTGTGGACCAAGGAACTCGGTCCAGAAGCGCCACGGACGATCGGAACCGTCCAGCCAGACGCGGCGTTGCTCGTTATCCACGGGCGAACCCGACACGCTGGGTCACTGTAGAAACGAGGCGAAGGACCGAGCTGTCAAAAGATAACGAGCGTCGTCCCGGTCTGCGTTACTCGCGTGCGCTCCACAGCGGCGCGTGCGTTAGTCGCGCTCAGAATAAACGGAGCAGGGCGGCGAACTGTGGTCCGGTAACCACCCACCGGATGGTTATAATAAAGCTGTGTATTTGAAGTCCAATAACAGTCACTTGTTCAACAAATCACAATTTGTTTGTCACAACTTTCAAAACTTTTGCAAATATGAATGCTAGAAAATAGAAAAAATATACGGGGTATCTATGAGTATATAAGGGGTAATCTTCCACCGCCACGTTAAATTAAAAGTATTAAAACACTTTTTGAAGCGCAAACACGCACACGTCTTGCACCTATTGGGACTCGTAGCGCCATCTGTTGGGAATGACATAGAAGTACAGATTGTATGAAACGCTTAAATATTACAGCATACAAGTGTTTTCCATTTGGAATAATTACACAAACAAATAAATAAAGTTGAGGTCGCCAGACAGCATTCATATATCGGAATCAGGGAGCTGTTTAAGAACAGCATTTATCGTTGAAAAATACGTTTTTGATGGGGAAACTGGTTCACTGAACAAGTTGTTGGATTTGAGGAGCGGTTATTACGTTTCCGCCATATCCGAAACATCCAAAAACACTTTTCGCTTCAGAAACTCAAAAATTGATTAAACACCAGGAAATGACCGGGACGCACAAACGGGCCGCTGCTGTTAACGGGCACGAGCGCGAAGTTTATCTGCGTGCACGTGCGGCGAGCCCTGAGTTGGAATAAAGACATCAGACCTCGTGGCTTGAAGACAACAGTTAAATATGAAACCGAGCAGGTGTGGACCTCAACAGACTGGAAAGAAAAGGGCTCAGAAGAGTTATGACAGGTTTTAATCTGAGCTCAGAACATACATAAGTTTCATTGTAGCTCCGCCTCAAGCTGCTAAGTGTTACATTTTAACTTTATTTTAAATGTTATTGTAACACAAGTTATCCACTGGCTGGCTAAAACAATTGCATGGCCATGCACGTCACACGCCGACGTTTACCAAGTGTTTTGATGTATTTGAAGGGATCTGCATACTCCGTGGTCTCTTTAGTTTTCGTGTGCAGCTCAAATTTGCTGGGGACCTTGTATGAACTGTACAGGAACAATGTGTTGTTCTCAATAACCAATGTGTCCTACCTCAGTGGCAAAGAAAGCCAGTCTTTTATTCTAACCCAGATAAGGGACACCCGATACATCTCAGCAATTTGTTTAAAAAAATCAGCCATTGATTAAAGGCATCAGAGTATGGTGAACTGCTTGAACGAAAAAGTGGCTGTCTTGCGATTCAGGGCAGGTTGTTGGGTTCTTAAATGTTAGCTAGTGTACAGAGTTGCTACATTAACAACTCTGTGAAGGTTCTGTTTTTACAGTTTACATCAGTGATTATAAACATTTGCTGAATTGTACACTCCTTACCAGGGGTGTAGCAGCAAATTCTGGGCCCTGTACACTCTCAATGTCAGTGGGCCCCTATAAATGCCAGTGAATGAGACACATGAGCAAAATGGGCCCCTCTCCCTATTCAGGCCCTGGGTAGTCAGGTCCACTTTTCCCCCCACACTCCTTACTAAGGCTATAAGTATTTTGTCATTGAAAATTTGAAACTTCATGCAGAGTAAGAATAGTCCAAAGCATTTGTGTAAGATGCAGGGCCAGAACATATACAGTGAGGGGGCTTCAGAAAATTTCGGGGGGGCGAACGTAAGTTGTTGAGCGGGATGGGGGGGGGGGGGGGTGCGTGTAACGATTGTCGAGCGGCCGAGGGGGCACCATGTAGCGATTGTTGTAAAATAAATGGGTTTTATTTTTTACATTGAGGGGGCGGGACACCTCGCCTGAGGGGGCGACGCCCCCATTCGACCCCCCGTGGCGCCGGCCCTGGTAAGATGTCAAAGAAAAAAGGATGAATCCAGGGATCTGTTACATACACTCAAAGCATCCACAAGAGAGAGCTAACCCCTCTCCATAGTCATGATCCTATATACCATCCTGCTACTGGTTACAGCCCGTGAGGTTGGTACCATCCCTCCCCTCATGGGTTCTCCAAGTGAAGGTTCTCCTGCCCCTCCATCACAGGTTCCATGGGAGAACGTCCCGATCTAGACGGGCTAGGAAGGCCTGCTCCTAACTCCACAAAGGGTGCCCACATGGATCAATACAAGGATGAGAAAGACAAAGTGAAAGTATGAATGGTAATCAGTGTAATGTGTTTGCGTTTTATGGAAAATTTTAGATTTCCACTACATTTAGTCTTACACAAGATTCTATTCTACTCTACCATTATGTAGAAAGCTGCTACAGCACAAGGCCAGTTAACAAACCAGACGACAGAGAGAACTGATGCTCACATAATTACGACAAAACACAATAGCATAAATCACAATGTTACACGTAGGCCCATCTTAGTACTTAGTACTGATTCTTGCCTAGTCCAATATTACTGTAATGGTGCCGATTTACACTCAGCTATACATTTAATATATTAAGATCTACAAATTCATGTCCAGCGTTTATTTCTCGCAAATCTCATGTGAATGTGATTATTAGCAAACTCAACGAGAACTGCTTTAAACGTGAGCTCATGTTTCACAGAAATAACATTTGCTTTAAGATGCTGTATATAAGATGAACTAGTTGACCGTGGTGTCACCTGAAGAGAATCTCTGTGCCTGTCCTGCTAAGGAAACCACCATTAGAAGCCCTGACCACAGATCACTGACATAGTCTAAAGCACCTCTGATGTTTGGACATTAACTGACCCCAGAACCAGCTGCTACCAGCTTTCCAAAGGCGTGACGGTTTAGGCCACGATGCACGGTTTCGGTTTCAAAGCCACCCAACAGGTGTGGGCTCTGCAAGATTCAGAGTAAGCTTTCCAAAGCCCAGCCGAGCAGATCCAGACTGACGTTTACAAACACCAACATTTTGAATGGGGATGTAGGACCTTGCAGACACAACACAAATATATGACTACACAATAGGGAAAGATTACTACACTCTGACTACAATAGGACTTGTTAAACATTGACAAACACAGGCATCCAATTAACTGGCAGTAGTGTAACCAGACACTGTGTGCAGAACACCATGGCCTTCATCATACCTACAATAAAACCCTATCAAGCCTGGCGACTTGCGTTTCACAGCCCTGATGTAACGTTCCTTAACTCACCCCTTGTTCCATCTGTGGTGCACCTCACAAAGGAACATTAATCCAGTAAGAGCCATCACACTTTGGGTGTTAGAATACCAATTCCAAGAGCTCTTGGGAGCTTCTCTGTAGGGTTTGACGTTAACCTACCTAAGTGTTCCAAAACTCAAGGATGGAGTGTAAATGGTTAAAAGGACTGAGAAAGCAGTGAAGCCAAGGCCATGCCTGGTCCACGTGGGGGCCAGCTCCTGCACTTCCTTATTTACTTCCACACCAGCCAATCACACCAGTCCCTTTACTCTACGAGACCAATAGTGCGCTGGGTACAACAAGAGCTACATTTCAATAAAGAAAGACAAAAGGAAAATTGAGACCTCATGAGATTAAAACGAGCAAAAAGATTTAACACAGTGGCATGTTTAATCAAGGAACGGCTCCACTTCAAAAGAAACACACGGAAACTTAATTTGCTTTGTTTGTTTTTAATCAGCAAATTGCCTGAAATTACAGGTGAGTGATGCAAACTGTTCAACATGATACACACAGCAGGTTTTGAACAGTAGTTCAGGAAGTGCAGCTGCTGCTACACATCTGATCTCCACGCCATTTGATAGATGTACATAAACACTTCCAACAGCTCTGAAATCAGGCATTATGGAGGTACTCAAGTTACACAATACTCTAAACCAAGCATGTAGAAAGAGAAAGGTTTAAACCAGCACTCACATGCACACACAAGACACTGAATTCAACCTACTCAGCCACCATGGTGTGATGCGTGCCGTCCTCCACAGGCCGGGACTAGTGCAATACGCTTCTGGGCCCTGCATTGACGCCAATCCCAGCCTGCGCAGGACCAGGCCAGGGCTGGAGGAAGAGGACTTTCTGAATTCTTGGAGGAGCCTCGTGACTTGTGGGCGCCGCCTCGGTCAGTTTTGCATGGATTTGCACAGCGGCCACTTGGTCAAGCTGAATGCAAACCAGCAAAACTGACCGAGGGCGGCCGAGGTACCACTGGCCGGCCAGCAGGGCTACAGGAGATGCTCCACGTCCATGGTTCCAGACGCACTTAGCTAGGAAGTACTTGAAGTGCTGACACTGCAGTAGATGACAAACACTACCTGCACTATAAGCACTTTAGCACTGCTCAAACTCGGCTCGCTCGCACCAGTCCCCGAAAGACGCCCGCACGGACAGTTTGAGGTGGACACCTACAGGAGCTCAGAGTGGGAGAAGCAGCAGGCCACCATCAGTTTTGCATAGATTTGCACAACTCATGTTTTCTTGTAATGCAACTATGCAAAACTAGCAGAGAACTGCACCAGACTGGGAAGGGTGGGGGCTGGGGGTCCACACCTGATGCTAGTCACAGCCCCTCATGCCAGAAGGAGCACTTAGGGCAGTAGGGGCTAGTCTAATTCACTATCTGCACTAGATGCACCTTAGCACAAAGCCGCTCACACATTGGCGCTGGCTGACGGCTGGGGCGAAGACATCATCAGGGCACTGCTAGAAGTGCCTTCACTGCAGTAGACATTCCATAGTACTACCTGCACTGTAAGCACTTTGGCAATACCGTGACACCACTCAAACCCCAAACAGGACACACCACGCCGTCGGCGGGTCAGAAAGGGACTCCTCCTCAGACTCCAGCACACCGGAGGTCACAACTCCTCCTCTCCAGCGGGGTCTGGAAATGTGCGCTGAACAAATTCTACAAGCGGGGGGAAAAATAAAAGAAGGCAGTTAGGAGGACTGAGTAGTGATCAATGACGCAACAACAAAGTTCCCACATCGGAAGTTCGCTGGGGAACGCACAGCACGCGAACTCGACGGTAAAGCACGTGCCAAACGGCGTTACTGCGAGGCTGCGCGCGAGAGGCGCGTCCACCGTCTTTAGTCAACTCTGGCGGAGTGGGTCGCCGTTAACGGGCAACCGGGCGAGCCAAACTCAACGACAGATTCGCTCCCGGGCGTCCGCGCTTCAAGCGTTGCCGTTATGAAAACAAGAGGCAAAAGCATGAATGAACTGCGCAGCTTGCGGACCACGCTGTCCGTAAATCTCACGCATGCGCAACGAAGCCCCAGGCTCCCCCTCCCCCACGGCGGGCACCAACATGGCGCCGTCGAGCTCGCGAGCCGGACCATTTCCACGTTTAAACAACTCAATTCGACCCTCAACCTACGCGAAACAAACACACTCGCGTACGAGTCGCCACGGTGTGTGTGTCTCCGCGCGTTTGGACCCGTCACACTCTGACGAAGTGGCCCAGGGGCGGCTAGCGCGTCGAGCTCGCGCTAGCTCATCTCAGCACGCGAGTTAACGAGCTCGCGAGGTTAGCTACGCTAGCTAAGCTAACGGCTACAGCTAACGGCTAAGCTAACAGCTAAAGCTAACGGCATTATGAACACAGGCTACCTAAGAAATGCCAAAAAAAAAATCAACGAACGTGTAGTTTTAAAACAAAAGAACAGCCCCTTTTCAAACGCACCGAGCCACCTCGAGTGAAGTGACCGAAGGGCGCGGAGTCTCGCCGCTGCCCGCACAACTGGCCAACTTCGCCGTTTACCCCCCAAAAACACTCGGAACTACAACAGCAGCCCGAGTTAGCTTAGCTCAACCCCACGACGCGGACACGCGACCACCGACAGACGCCACCGCTCCTGCCCGTCGGCTTCACGCGCGCCTTTACCTCCAGCCACTTATCGGTTAACGACGCGCCAACAACGTCCGAACGGTGGAACAAAAACGCCGCGCGCTTGTGGCGCGAGCGGCGACCACCGTGCGCGCGGCCTGCGCGACTCCATGTGCGCCGCTTTGTTCTGCAGGCGCTTTAACTCACGCGCCACTGCACGGCCAACGGGGACGGTAAAAAAAAAAAAAAAAAAAAAACACCACCGCGGTACTCCGAAAACATACGTTTTTATTTTTTCCTCAAAGTGTTTGTTTAAATCGTGCCGTGAAGCCACAGCCGCCGGTGTAGATCGGGAGCTCGTGGGGCACCGGAGCGCACGAGCTCACACTTTTTCAAATCTCCCTCATTCTCTCGCGGACATGGAGGAGCGAGCCGCCACGCGCCTCTTACTACGTTGTTTTTATCGCCAACGCCGTCGTCCAAAAACACCGCGGACACCCGATTTGTTCGGCGCGACCGTCGCAGATCGGTCTCACGAGAACACGTCGCCCGTTTTGGCCGGCGAGCGACGGAGGAATGAAGAGCAGGTTCCGTGTGAGCGGCGGCGGAGTCGGACACACTCACCCCGCAGATCCTCCATCTTCACACACTCACCGTTACAGTCCGCGCTGGGCCAGTCCGCCGAACCCAGCCGCAAACTTTCACGTGAAGCCAGTTCTAGCGCACAGCGCGCGCTGCGCACCCCAGACGGGGCGTCATTATTCTGCCAAACCACTTTGGATATGATAGTAAATTGGTGAAAGTGGCGCGAAGGCGACCTGCCGTAAACCATGTGGTGAATGAAGGGCGGCGCCCGCGGAACGTAAATATCCACAACCCCCAGCTCCTCATTAGCATAAACAAACTACTTCCGGTCTGCCCTGCTCCACCAATCCGGAGAGAGGGTTGGTTCAAGAACAGAGCGGCTACGCACAGGCCCCGGATGTGCTCTCACAGCCATGCTGAGCAGCGCTGCCATCTCCAGTTTTTGCATGAAAGCTCGAAGTGTAAATTTAATTTAATCCGGCAAATGTTGGTGGTTTTGTGTGAATTTTATTGTGAGTATCCCGCAAAACTTGACGGATTAAATTAAATTTACAATTACAATTTACAACTAAAATTAAATTATATATATATATATATATATATATATATATATATATATATATATATATATATATATATGACGATTACAGCTGAGTAACTGCTGAACTGCTGCGAGATATGTAGAGATGAACTACATAAGATGTTTTGAAACTTTGTGTACTTCACTACAATTTTTAATCCCTCTCTCTATAATGTGTGTGTATTGTAGGCTTGCCCTGTTTTCAGAATTTAGCAGACATGATCGCCTATGGACATTAATAATCCATTATTATTATTATTACTATAAATACCAATATGATAACTGTTATTGTTAAGGATGATTTTGAGTGTATAGTATCACTATTAGTAAATAAATGAAGGATGTTCCAGTGCTTGTATTGATCTGGAATCGAGCTCGAATATTATTTCATATACTATTTTATTTGGCCATTTAAAAAAATCATTTAACCAATTTTGTAACCGTTTTAAACATAGTGCACATTTGTTTAGCAGACATAAAATTCCAATTGTAGTTGCTTTTGCACTGTCAGTACCAGCATGCATCTGAACACTGGCTGTAAGGTGCACTGGGAGTCAGATATGCTCCTCCTTGAACAGTCACTGTGTTTAATATGTGCCTGTCATGACACCCAAGGACTCTGACAAAGAAAATATACACACAACAATATTAACAATAATATAAATACGATAAAAACATTAGGACCTAGGGTCAACCCATAGACACGTCCTGACCAGGTGAACGAAGAGCACGTTTAGGAGACAACGAAGACCAGACGGAACAAGTCCATTAAGAGATTTAAAAACCAACACCAACAATTTATACTATATGTGATATTGAACTGGAAGCCAGTGTAGCTGTCTCACAATAGGACTGATATGCTCCCAAGATCTAGTATTTGGTATGTGGTGTTTGGGGCACCTTTCCTGGTATAAACCAAAAAAGGTGGACGCAATGCGTGTTTGGATGAACCCGAAAACACCTGTTTATCGCGCATTTCTTTATCGCAAAGTCCTTGAATTCGAGGCTTTAAGTGAGACATTCTCTGGTGTATTGATGTGCTTGACCGTTGGCTTATAACCTTCCACCTGGTGGAGGATCTCTGAAGGTTCAAAACTGAACTCAAAGCTCTTCTTTTTTTCTCAATATTTTCCCTCTATGATGTGATGGCTTCTTGTGCTGTTAATTTGCTTTTGTTCTTTCGTTTTGGTTGTGTTAATATTGTTCTGTCTCCTTGTTTTGTTTTAGTTTCGTTTTTTGTGGACATCTTAGAAAGAGTCCTTGGGTATGAGAAAGGTGCTATATGAAACTTATTACTATTAAAAGCAGGAACTGGGCTCTCAGTGGAAGACACAAGGCCTGCCTCCGGGCCCCCAACCTACCCTACCCCCACACTACCCCACCCCCACACTGCTCCACACCACCACATACCCCCCCTCAAGCACAAAGGAGCTAATTCCATTTCCGCGCAAGGGGGTGGAGGAAGTCCAGCCCCCGATAAGACACACTAGAGAGAGAGGGAAGACACACCAGAGTGAGAGGGAAGCTGTGCTTTCAGTACACCCAATTTACGTACAGAATTTATGAATTTACGCAAATAATTTACTTGGAGAGTTAATGTACAGTCCCAGTGAATGCCTGGAGTAACCAGAGTGCTGAACTTAAGGAAGTCTCTCTCTCTCTCTCACAAACACACACAGAATTGCAGAGCAAGACAGAGGGACAGGAAGGACTCTCTCCCTCCCTTAAAATGGCAACAGTCAAGCTCCTCCCCCTCCAAGGGGCCACATCGTTTTTTTTCTTCCTCTTCCTGACAAAGCAAGGCCAGGAATTGTCCTTGAGTGTGACCCCAGGTCAGGCGCACTCACCTCTCTAAGCACAGTCTTTTCATGGGTGAGTCCGCCCAGGCGCAGGATCACTGTTCTCCTGACAGCCCCACGGGCGTAAGAGATGGGCCCAGAACTGAACCAAACAACACACTCTTATGCTTATTAATGGGAGATTAACCTTTTTACATGTTTATGTTAATTATTTACATGTTGATGCTATATATTAGTTAAAGTCTATGATTACAGCACATTTATGATAAATTTTGTTTCTTTCCAGTCGTTCCAAGTCACTATGAATGCTATAGTCTACCATTCTCACCTCTGCAGCCACAGGAGTTTCCAACTAGGGTGCTTCTTTTTGACCTTTTAATACATTCAAAGTCAGTTTTATTTATATAGCACTTTTAACAATATATGTTATCACAAATCAGTTTTACAAACTTACGAAGATCAGGAAGAAACCTTAGGAAAACCAAGACTCATTAGGGAACCCATCCTCCATTGGGTGGCCCTGGATGTCTGAACAGTGCTGACAGCAGACATCAACATGAAGTCTTTCATGCAGTCCAGTCCCCCAGGACTACATTACCCAGCAGCCCCAACCCCAAAGAAGAAGATCAGTCACCTGATTGTTGACACACCTGTTTCCATATTCCCTCAATACTATCAGACACTCATTCACTCCTCTTTGCAAAGTATTGCCAATCTCATTGTGATTTTGTGTTATTAAGCATTCTATTTGTATTTTGTGTATACGAATCTCCTTCAGAAATTTGACTGCTGATTTAGCTGATTTTGGGTTCGTCTGTCTGCATTTTTTGCCTTTTAGGATTTGTAACCCCTCACCTGCATTTACACTTTTGGAGTTATGGCTTGCGTTTTTGCTCAGATGATTTTCCAGTTTGATATTAAAATCTCTGTCCGGTCTGCACACAAAACCCATCCCTGTCTCTTCACCTGCTGTTTTAAGGCACTCTGGGATTTATCAGGAAACTGATTTAAAATATTTAAAAACTGGATGTTGGACTGTTCACTGACGTGGATGGTAGATTGTTCACTGACGTGGATGTTGGACTGTTCACTGATGTGGATGGTGCAATAATATTAATGCTAATATTAAAATACACAAATGGAGAATGGAAGTGTTGCCCCTCCCTGAAGCACTGCGGATAGGTTCTCCTCCTTGGACGGTGGATAGAGCACTTCAGAGCACTTTGTCTTTGTCCATGTTTGTGAGGAAACAGTGTGAGTGCTGCTGGATTTGACCTGCCGGGATTGTAAAGGACCACTGAGTCCAGGAGGCCTGTCCTGCTGCAGTGTGAGTATATACCATATACCAATGACTTCAGTGTAATCTGCTGGACCACAGTGATACCTGTCTTTGACACTCAGCCAGCCTTGGATGGATGGATGGAGAGAGAGAGAGAGAGAGAGAGAGAGAGAGAGAGAGAGAAAGAGAGAGATCTGGAAGTAAAGACAGAAATAGCAAGAAAATGATTATAATTTGATTCAAAATCTGAACTGAATTATGCTGTTGTTACTTACCTGTTTTTCACACAATTTTGTTAATATTTAATATGTAATAGACAACTGTGAAAACCCATTAAAGGATGAAAGAAATCAATAAACACCCCATCGAGTCACTTAACTGTCCATAGTATTGTTATGTTAACTGTGGTGTTAGCAGGAGCGTGTCTACATTAACGGCATGTGTACGTCTAACCAAGTGAACACACTTGAAAACGCTGTGCGCATGTGCCCATGTTCAGCGTAATCCCGCTAATGACTAATGAGCAGTGGGGCACAATCATGTTGGCCACATGCTGAGAGCAACCAATAAAAAATAAGAGATTTACATATGTCTACGTCAACACTTTTAGTGAACGTTGTTTACAGCATCGGCGTTGCTAAGCAGCTAACCTAGCCATAGCCAGTACAGTTAAGATTCCCACGTGTTGCCAAGAAAACATTATGAATCAAGCCGACAATTTAAGAAATGTTAGATTTAGTACCTTGCCAATGGAACAAAATTGGAGATTGTTTTTCCTCCATCAGGGTTGTAATGTTAGCTGGTGTTTTGGATCAGGGTTGTGAGCCACTCTGGACGATTTACCCAGTGCTAACAAACAGAAATATAATCCCATTCGCCATAACTTTGTTTTGGATGATTTATTCCTCAATTATTGCTTCATGTATATTGCTGTTGTGGTCTGGCGCCCAAACAGGGCCGTAACAGTTGTACGAGATCCAAATTGTGTTATTTGCGATGTTACTCATTACGCCTGCTGATTCCTTCTGTAGCCTATGTGAATGTTTGGGTTAGGGTTAGTAAATGTGTGCATGTGGGACTTTAGTGGTGAGGTGCATTTGTAATTGGATTCATTGTGTAAGCAGGTTTGTGTGTAGTTTCACCAAAGAGTCAGATACTGCCCAGAGTTTACTGTGGCCCACAGGCTTTCAGTGCCAGAGACGCCCCTGGTTAGATGTATTGTGTCACTGTTCGGCTGTAACTCTGTCTGGTGTTTTTGTGTGATGAGTGCTTCCTCTGAGGAACAGCAGGCTGGCCTGAGTTTGGCCAATGGGTATATGACAGGGGCTGTAGAATAGTGAAAAAGGCTATTTTCTCAAATTAATACCAAGCGATCTCATTAAATAGCTGCATAATTATGTTTAAGTGTGTAGTTTTGCAGACTGAGAAACGTACAGATAAGAGGTCTCTGTTTAATGGACAGTTATAGCAGGGTGAGCTGGCTAGAATGAGTTGTGAAACCAAACTGCAAAAAATACAAAACAATGTACGGTGTATCTATATACTTCATAGAATCTGGAGAAAAATTTATTATTCTTACATTAGGTATATATTAGTTTACATTTGCATATATTAGTATACAGTAGTCTTGCTTTAAAGAGTCTCTATTCTGTTGGGCTGCATAAGGCCAAGGGTTGTAAAACAACAGACACCCTCTATCTGAATGCCAGAGTAAACTAGTAATATGTGAGCAAATCTCATCAGATTGAACCAATAATTGTGCTTCCACCTTGTGGCCGTAAACGGCATTGCAGTTAGTGGTCATCCACGTTGAATATTCACTGTGATTGTAGAAATCTAATAGTGCACTCCGTCATGCAAATTTGCATTTACATCCGTACTTGTAACGCTCACCGCGTCACACGGCGAAAACTATGATAAGCTTTGGACTACGCCACCCTCAACTAGAGGGAAAATCAATAACGTCTCACCCGCGCTAGATTACTGCCAGCGAAAATAAAATTGTTGGACTGCAGAGACTGATATGCAGATCATTTATTGCACAACATAAAATACAATACATTCTTTTTATTTAAAAAGAAGCACCGTGCGGTACAGCCACAAGCTTTTAGGAGCAGCTACCCAACACGTTACCTCACTTCCACCAGCGGGGGTTGGCGCGCACCTAAAAGAATAAACCAAACAAACAACTCAATAAACAAAAACCACACCACACGTCTGCGTGAAACGATCCAAATAAACCCAAATATGTAGGTGCCGCAAACACCTCGCTCGCTCCGCTCCCACCGTTCCCAACAGTACCGCCGGGCTAAAAAATAAACATCAATAATAAATCACATTCCATAAAATACGTCTGACGCTGAAAGACTACAATCCCTAAAAGACAATTAAAGGGGAGAAAACAGTGGCCGAGCTCCAACGCGCACTCTGATGGCTCCTGTAAAACAACGCACTTTAACTAGGACGAACATCATTTAAACATTGTCTGCGCTCAAAGCTCGGCCCTACCGTGCAATCGCTGGAATAACTCGAATCGCCTGGTACTTGGCCACCTCAGCGACCTACAGCACGCGAACAAACGAAGCAAATTAATTTGTTCCACCAATGACATGGAATGTATCCCATCATCATCCTACTTACCGCTCGTATGCCGCTCACAACACACCCAGTCAAGCTTCTAAAAGCCCCAAACAATCTCAAACTCTGTGAGAATGGGTAGAAACTTTTGCATCCCAGAAACTCCGTGAGAATGGGTAAAAACTCTTGCAACCCAGAAACTCAGTGAGAATGGGTAAAAACTCTTGCAACCCAGAAACTCCGTGAGAATGGGTAAAAACTCTTGCAACCCAGACCCGAGCGCGTCTCTCGTCCCGTCAAATCAATCAGCTTCCCGGCTAACGAGAACAAACGAGAGTTTAAATACCCTTCGTGATGTGCACTAATTCAATATGGGCGGTGCCCCTAATTAAAAAGGGCTGTATCTTCAGGCACACTCTGTAATGGAGTCTTCCCGTTACATTCTGTTGAACTTGCATAAAAATTCCCTGAACTAGGCACAGATGCTGCTCGCTCCCTTCATTCAGGACTGCTGAGGTCAGTGGGTCAGTTCCACCCAGGTAGCCACCTCACAAACCATGGCAAGCAACAAGGGACCCCTGGTACTCCATGTCTCCTACAGGTGTCTGTAGTATCAGACCCCTGGTCCTGTATGTCTCCTACAGGTCTCTGTAGTATCAGACCCTTGGTCCTCTATGTCTCCTACAGGCCTCTGTAGTATCAGACCCCTGGTCCTATATGTCTCCTACAGGCCTCTGTAGTATCAGACCCCTGGTCCTATATGTCTTCTACAGGTGTCTGTAGTATCAGACCCCTGGTCCTGTACGTCTCCTAAAGGTGTCTGGAGTATCAGACCCCTGGTCCTGTATATCTCCTACAGTTGTCTGTAGTATCAGACCCCTGGTCCTATATGTCTCCTACAGGTGACTGTAGTATCAGACCCCTGGTCCTCTATGTCTCCTACAAGTGTCTGTAGTATCAGACCCCTGGTCCTGTATATCTCCTACAGGTGTCTGTAGTATCAGACCCCTGGTCCTGTACATCTCTTACAGGTGTCTGTAGTATCAGACCCCTGGTCCTATATGTCTCCTACAGGCCTCTGTAGTATCAGACCCCTGATCCTGTATGTCCCCTACAGATGTCTATAAGGCCTCCTTTTCATGCAAATGGGGCTGTTAAAACCATATAAGAATCACACATTCCATATACATTATTAAAAAAGAAATATGTTACAGAATTAGCATGTTTATTATAATAAAATGGTTCATTATTTTTAACTTCTTCATAAAAAACCTAAGCAATGAAAGATAACTTGTCCATTATCACCCAGCAAACACAGAACAGCCTGAAACAAGGAAACGTCTAAATGTGATGGGGAGTGATGTTCCTCAAATCCTTCCTGCTGCTGATCTAGCAATGTGCTGAGAGTTGCTGACTGTGTGGAGAGTGAAGGTACCTGAGGGTAATCTGAAGGTAATCTGGAGTTAATCTGGAGGTTATCTGAAGGTAATTTGAAAGTAATCTGAAGGTAATTTGAAGGCGATATGAAGGTAATTTGATGGTAATCTGGAGATAATCTGAAGGTAATTTGAAGGTAATCTGAACGTAATCTGAAGGTAATTTAATGGTAATTTGAACATAGTACATTAGTTGTGGTGCTGGTGCTGTTTCTCCTGACTCATATATCTTAATCAGAGTTTCTGTTCGATTAGTAATAATGACAGGGCCGTTCCTCTCAAGCTCTCCAGCAAGGTCCCTGCTGAACATCTTCATGTTTATATTCATATAACATTCATAGTGTTGTTTGTGTGGTTATGAGCACAATGTGAGGCTTTCATCTTTCACTTGATGACCTCGAATGCCTGCTTGAAAAATTTGTTTTCCTTTTCTACATCTTTCTTTCTATGACTGTCTGTCTCTTTCTTCCACCTCTCTCTCTCCCTCTCTATCTCTCTCACTCTATCCCTCTCTCTCCCTCTTCCTCTCTCTCCCTCTCTCTCTCTCTCTCTCTCTGGTTTTCAAAGGGTCTGAAAGTTACTGATGCAGTTCCTTTATATTGTGTGCCTCTCTCAGTCATCCATCTACTGGACACAGTGAGGTACTGCGGCTCAGTGTTTTAAACCACTGAGCCTAATTACTGATAATTTCTGCTGTTAGTGTGTGATGAAGGTGTCAAGGTGACCAGAGACAATGGACTACACATGTTGTCACAAAGGAGCTTTACAAGCGCATGGGTCAAGATCTCTAATGAGCAAGACAGCGGTGACAGTGGCAAGAAAAAACTCCCTAGATGGAATTAAGAAGAAACCTCGGGAGGACCAAGACTCAAAAGGGAACCCATCCTCCATTGGGCGGCCCAGCTAATAGAAGTCCATATTTATAGTTCTAGTATAGTTCTATAGTTCTAGTTATAGTTCTAATTCCAGGCCGAGCAGTCACTGTCCCTCCAATGTCCCTTGTATTTCGCGATCGATCGCCAGTAGAGGGCGACATAGATATGGATCGGAGGTAAATAAACTAGATTTTTTTTTCTCGCCGTGTGAAATCGGAAGTGTGGCGTGTGAGCGTGTGAAGACGGTCAAATGCGTGTGTCACACGCTCAATGCGTGAGACTTGAGAGCCCTGCGTGGAGGTGACCACAGTCATGAGGGTCACTGAGACATTGCTTTACACCCAAGTCATTATTACAACTAGAGTGAACGCATGACATGGTTAGATGACAGTATCAACATCTCAGATTAGCAGAATGACTGGGCCCCCCGAGCTCCACACCTTCACATGAAGAATATTTACAAATATTTAAGGTTTGATTAAATAGGTGAGTCATAAATCTAGATTTAAAGATTGGAACTGTGTCAGAGTCTCGGATTAGAGCTGGAAGACTCCATTACTGAGGGGCTTTAAAGGCTTTAAAGACAACACTGTGGTTGACTACACTGTGGATGATTAAACTGGATGACTACACTGTGGATGACTACAGTGTGGATGACGACAGTGTGATGGTCACACTATGATTGACCTCTCTGTGGCTGAATACGTTGTAGTTGGCTGTACTGCGACTGATTTGCTACACTGTGGTTTACCAGAGCTGACTACACTGTGGTTGACAACAGCTGACTACACTATGGTGGCTACAGTGTTGGCCTACACTGTGGAAAGGCCTGCCTGCTAATTGTAACCCTATAGAGTTGGGAGGGAGCTGTGACTGTGAGCTGTGGCTGCCACAGCCTGGCCTTAACCTGAATAAGCAAAAAGGTTGTTCCTTTAGAAGAGATGCATGATGGATAAAAATGTGTTTTCACTTTTATGAGGACCAAAGGTCCCCACAGAGATAAAAATACTGATGTCTTCCACACACATAAACACACATTACAAACCATAAACATACCTAAACAGCTAACACACACAAGCACACATCACACACACATACAAAATACATGTGAACAGATACACACAGAAACACATAAACATGCATGCACACACACACACACACACACACACACACACACACACACACACACACACACACACATACAAACATACATCATACACAGAGAAAAACACATCACACACACAAGCATAGGGGCAGTCATGTCTGGTGGTTAAGGAGCTTGTCTTGTGACCAGAGGGTTGTGGGTTTGATGCCCAGGGCATGACTGAAGTGCTCTTGTGCAAGGTACTTAACCCCAACTGCTCCCTGGGTGCCATGCCAGGGCTGCCCTTCGGGCACGTGGGCACCACAGCCCCCTAGTGATCACAAGTGTGTGTGTGTGTGTACCACAGTCCCCTAGTGATCACTAGTGTGTTCTCGCTGCACAGATGTATAAATGCAGAGGACTAATTTCAATTATGGTGAAAGTTAAATTTAATAAATACAGACACATAAACACACATTCACACACATAACCACACACACATATCCACTCTAGTGAGGACCCTTGCTTCTGACAAGTGTTGGGATTTAAATCTAACAT
Source organism: Brachyhypopomus gauderio (assembly GCF_052324685.1). Classification (NCBI taxonomy): domain Eukaryota; kingdom Metazoa; phylum Chordata; class Actinopteri; order Gymnotiformes; family Hypopomidae; genus Brachyhypopomus; species Brachyhypopomus gauderio. The sequence goes on from NC_135222.1 coordinate 13,647,620, forward strand.
GATTAAAAAGACCAATGAAACTAGCACAGTACTGAGGATAAACACAGCCAAAAATATAATAATGTAAATGAAAATATCTTGAATTTGTAAAATTGTTGACTAAATGTTGAATTATAGATTTATTGAACCTATTTTAAAATGATCACACCTCAAACTCACACCAAGAAAAACATTAAAATCACTGAAAATATTAAAAATGTCTTTGAGTTCATTTGCCATGAAAGGTTACCTTAACTCCTACTGACTTACAACTTCTACTGTCCTAGAACACCTTCTGACCTACAACTACTGACCCAGAACTCATATTCACCTAGCTCTGTTCATTATAACAGTGCACCAATTCTGCCTCTACTCTTCTTCCTCTACTCTGTTCTTCCTCTACTCTGTTCTTCCTCTATTCTGTTCTTCATCTACTCTGTTCTTCCTCTACTCTGTTCTTCATCTACTCTGTTCTTCCTCTATTCTGTTCTTCATCTACTCTGTTCTTCCTCTACTCTGTTCTTCATCTACTCTGTTCTTCCTCTACTCTGTTCTTCCTCTATTCTGTTCTTCCTCTACTCTGTTGTTCCTCTATTCTGTTCTGCCTCTACTCTTCTTCCTCTACTCTTCTTCCTCTACTCTGTTCTTCCTCTACTCTGTTCTTCCTCTATTCTGTTCTTCCTCTACTCTGTTCTTCCTCTACTCTGTTCTTCCTCTACTCTGTTCTTCCTCTATTCTGTTCTTCATCTACTCTGTTCTTCCTCTACTCTGTTCTTCATCTACTCTGTTCTTCCTCTATTCTGTTCTTCATCTACTCTGTTCTTCCTCTACTCTGTTCTTCATCTACTCTGTTCTTCCTCTACTCTGTTCTTCCTCTACTCTGTTCTTCCTCTATTCTGTTCTTCCTCTACTCTGGTCTTCCTCTACTCTGTTCTTCCTCTATTCTGTTCTTCCTCTACTCTGTTCTTCCTCTATTCTGTTCTTCCTCTACTCTTCTTCCTCTACTCTGTTCTTCCTCTACTCTGTTCTTCCTCTATTCTGTTCTTCCTCTACTCTGGTCTTCCTCTACTCTGTTCTTCCTCTACTCTGTTCTTCCTCTATTCTGTTATTAACATTCACAACAAGTCCCTTGTTTTGCTGCTTTCATCTTGTTCCCATGCTTGTTTTCGTCCTCCTATGAGATGTAACCAATTACTGAGGCATCATCAGCATATTTTATAATCAAGGTTGAATCACCATGTGCTTGATAGTCAACCAATATAAGTGGAGAAGAGAGGGACAGTGGATGTAAAGCACCTCTCTGGAGTGTTCACTCAGTACTCATCTCTGGAGTGTTCACTCAGTACTCATCTCTGGAGTGTTCACTCAGTACTCATCTCTGGAGTGTTCACTCAGTACTCATCTCTGGAGTGTTCACTCAGTACTCATCTCTGGAGTGTTCACTCAGTACTCATCTCTGGAGTGTTCACTCAGTACTCATCTCTGGAGTGTTCACTCAGTACTCATTTCTGGAGTGTTCACTCAGTACTCATCTCTGGAGTGTTCACTCAGTACTCATCTCTGGAGTGTTCACTCAGTACTCATCTCTGGAGTGTTCACTCAGTACTCATTTCTGGAGTGTTCACTCAGTACTCATCCATGGAGTGACCCTACAGTCAGTACTCATCCCTGCAGTGGCCCAACAGTCAGTACTCATCCCTGCAGTGGCCCAACAGTCAGTACTCATCCCTTGGGTGGTCTTAACATACTCAGTCCATCCTTGCCCTCTCTCATTCAATCAATCAATCAATCAAAGTTTATTTGTATAGCGCTTTTCACAACACATGTTGTCACAAAGCGCCTTACAGGATTTAAAAGGTTAACAATACTACGGGTCCAGAACCCTAATGAGCAAGCCAAGGGCGACAGTGGCGAGGAAAAACTCCCTAAGATAGTGGGGAATAGGAAGAAACCTCGGGAGAACCAAGACTCAAAAGGGAACCCATCCTCCATTGGGCGGCCCGTTAACACACAGATTACACAAAATACAGACAAATACACAAGTCACACACAAATCACACAATCAGACTAAGTAAAGGTAAAAATGAAAGTTCTGGGTTATGATATTGTCACTGTAAATGTCTGTTGATGAACGCCAGGCTTTCATTCCGTGTCGGAGCAGCGATGCTGGTATTGTAGGCTCCGACTGCAATGTTACTCTCCAGGTGAACCTCGGAGAAAAGATACGAGATGTAGTAAATATGTAACAGATTAATCAAAGGCCAAACTAAACAGATGAGTCTTTAATCGAGTTTTAAACATTGAGACTGTGTCTGAGTCCCGAATAGAGGCAGGAAGATTATTCCACAATTGTGGAGCTTTAAAAGAAAAGGCTCTTCCACCTGCTGTGATCTTTTTGATCCTAGGAACAGTTAATAACCCTGCGTCCTGCGAGCGAAGTGAACGCGCTGGGTTATATTCTATCTTATTTCTTCTCTTTCTCTCACTCTCTCTCTCTTTCTCTCTCCCTTTATCCCTTTCCATCTCTCTCTCTCATTGTCTCTCTTTCCCTCTATCCCTCTCCATCATTCTCTTTCTCTCTTTCTGTGTCTCTCTCTTCATCTCTCTCACCCCACTCTCTCTTTCATTCTCTCTCTTCTTCTCTCTTCCATTGGTTCATTAAATGAAGCCTGTGTCTCTCAGAATAATAATCATATGACATCCTGTCGGCTCTCTTCACAGTGACATCCTCCCAGCCCAGCAGAGACAGACCCCCCACAGCAGAGACAGACCTCCCACAGCAGAGACAGACCCTCCACAGCAGAGACAGACCCTCCATAGCAGAGACAGACCCTCCACAGCAGAGACAGACCCCCCACAGCAGACAGACCCTCCACAGCAGAGATAGACCCCCACAGCAGAGACAGACCCACCACAGCAGACAGACCCTCCACAGCAGACAGACCCACCACAGCAGACAGACCCTCCACAGCAGACAGACCCTCCACAGCAGAGACAGACCCCCACAGTAGAGACAGACCCACCACAGCAGAGACAGACCCCCCCACAGCGGAGACAGACCCCCCACAGCAGACAGACCCTCCACAGCAGAGACAGACCCCCACAGTAGAGACAGACCCACCACAGCAGAGACAGACCCCCCACAGCAGAGACAGACCCCCCCACAGCAGCGACAGACCCCCCACAGCAGACAGACCCTCCACAGCAGAGACAGACCCCCACAGTAGAGACAGACCCACCACAGCAGAGACAGACCCCCCACAGCCGAGACAGACCCTCCAGAGCAGAGACAGACCCCCCACAGCCGAGACAGACCCTCCAGAGCAGAGACAGACCCTCCACAGCAGAGACAGACCCTCCAAAGCAGAGACAGACTCTCCACAGCAGATACAGACCCTCCACAACGGAGACAAACCCTCCACAGCAGAGACAGACCCTCCACAGTGGAGACAGACCCCCCACAGCAGAGACAGACCCTCCACAGCAGAGACAGACCCCCCACAGCAGAAACAGACCCCCCACAGCAGAAACAGACCCTCCACAGCAGAGACAGGCCCTCCACAGCAGAGACAGACCACCCACAGCAGATACAGACCCTCCACAGCACAGTACATATAAAATTCATATAAATATTCCTTCAAGCTCAGGTCCTTTACCAGAGGTCTGGGAGCTTGAGGGTTCATGCAGTATCTTAGCTGTTGGGTAGAGATTTCTGATGTCGTTCCCATGACTACACTCTTCTGGAAGGAGATCTCAAATGTTATTCCTGGGATCTATTACCATGAGAACCACTGTTCCTTCACCTTCCACGTCTTTTCCAGCTCTTCTTTCACTTCTTGATATTTTCTGAGATTCTCGTATTCCTTGTGCCCGTTTTTGCTATCACAGAGAATCACATCTATCACTACAGATCTCCATCAGTACGGAACTACATCACCACAGCCCCTCCTCCATCAGTACTGAACTACATCACCACAGCCCCTTCTCCATCAGTACTGAACTACATCACCACAGTTGTGATTTGCCCATCACAACTATCACTACATCTATCTCTACATCTGTCACTACATCTATCACTACATCCATCATTACATCCATCACTACATCTATCACTACATCTATCCCCACATCTATCTCTACATCTATCACTACATTCATCATTACATCTATCCCCACATCTATCTCTACATCCATCACTACATCTATCCCCACATCTATCTCTATATCTATCACTACATCTATTACCACATCTATCACTACAGTCCCTTTTGCTGTTTGTCCATCACCACAATGTCCTCTTGGTTATTCATTAATATTTTTACATTTGTGTCTGGGCATCCCACAGGATCTTAGCTTGGTTGTGCTCCACCACTTTCAGGAGAATGTCCCACTTTGGGACTACCTCTGTACCTCCTGGTGTTCCTGCTGTCTGAGGGCCTTCCTCCTGGTGTTCCTGCTGTCTGAGGGCCTTCCTCCTGGTGTTCTACTGGATCTTGCTTGTTTCATCCTGGTTAGCAGCTCTGATGCTCACTAGTCCTCTATTTACACTTAGTGCCTCAGAGTGCTGGATATGGGAAACAATATATATATATATATATATATTGTGAATCTTATATGTTATTTTTTCCATAAGCCATAACATTACTTTTTGGATGTTCTGTAAATAATGAATATTCAAACTTGATCAGTATTACTATTCATATACTGTAGTTATTCTTTTACTACAGTAAAATCCTCTCTGTGCCACTCAGTGGTATACACCCCATCACCTCCACTCAGTGGTATATACCCCATCGCCCCCACTCAGTGGTATATACCCCCTCACCCCCACTCAGTGGTATATATCCCCCTCACCCCCACTCAGTGGTATATACCCCCTCACCCCCACTCAGTGGTATATACCCCCTCACCCCCACTCAGTGGTATATACCCCATAACCCCCACTCAGTGGTATATACCCCATCACCCCTACTCAGTGGTATATACCCCATCACCCCCACTCAGTGGTATATACCCCCCCACCCCCACTCAGTGGTATATACCCCCTCACCCCCACTCAACCCCATCAACCCCAGCTGCTTGGAATTACAAATGATTTGATACAATAATTCATCACACCACGGTTCAGCATAACCAATCTTACATCAACAGTACAGGGAGGAATATTCACTCAGTGTGAGAGCACAGCACTGCAGTTGACCTAGAGAGTGCAGTTATGAGATTCAACCACTAGAGGGCACTGAGGCTACATGGCAGAGGGGACATTTGGATTTGAGGCAAACGGGCCTCTTCTCTCCTTATTGTTCTCAACTCTTCCCCTGAAGAGCAGTGTGTGTGCTAGTCAGTGCAAAACACGTGCTCTGGGTGCATTTTCTCTTTCTCTGGGTCTCTCTCTGAATCATTCCCTCTGTATCTGCTTCTCTATATATCTCTCTTTCTGTATCCCCATCCCTCTCCTTCTCTCTTCCTGTCTCTCCCTTTAATTTTATCCCCTTTGTTTTATCTTCCCAGCTAACACTCAAGATTTGCTGTGCAGATGCCTTTTGTGTTTCAACAGAGAAGCATCCCCTCAGGTTCTGTTAAATGTGTGTGTGTGTGAGGAAGAGAGGATGAGCATATATGTGTGTGTGTGTGTGTGTGTGTGTGTGTGTGTGTGTGTGTGTGTGTGTGTGTGTGTGCGTGCGTGCGTGTGTGTGTGTGTGTGTGTAAGAGAGAGAGAAAGAGTGTTGAGTAAGCTATGCTTACGTGCCAAAACTGATTTTATCTTGTTTTTCAGGTACCGGGCTGAATCCCTGATCAAGCACATTTGGCAGAATTTGTTTTGGAAGTACCAATCCAATCTAACCCATCATACTGATACTTATTTCACTGAGATGTATAAACACTGTATCTAGAGACCTGCTTTTTAAATGCCTATCAGTGTGCTCTGTGTCAAACTGCAGGAAGCACCACTGTCTCCTACACACACACACACACACACACACACAAACACACACACACACACACACACACACACACACACACACACACACACACACAGACACACTCTCTCTCTCTCTCTCTCACTCTCTCACTTTCTCTCTATCTCTTTCTCTCTTATTACTCATATAAATTACACTTTCTTTCTTACCGCTGCAGTACTGAATATAGATTCAATTAAGAATAGAAAAGACAGTAACTCTAGATCGTGCCCTGCAGGGACGGGCCTTCACGTCTGCAATGGTGCTTTGTGACCGCTGCTGTTGTAAAGAGCGTTAAATAAATACTTTAACTTTGCAGAAGGTGAAGGTGACTAATGAGCATGTCCATGATCTGTGTTCAACCCTCGGCATGGCTTCAGCATGGGAGAGGGTTCATGGTCCTTCTGGAGAACATCTCTCTCTCACACACACACTGCACCCACTCTCATTCTTAATGAAGGTGATCACCCTTTCTTAGCTTTGCCCTCATTCTTAATGAAGTACTGATCAGGTGATCACCCTGTCTTAGCTCCGCCCTCATTCTTAATGAAGTACTGATCAGGTGATCACCCTGTCTTAGCTCCGCCCTCATTCTTAATGAAGTACTGATCAGGTGATCACCCTGTCTTAGCTCCGCCCTCATTCTTAATGAAGTACTGATCAGGTGATCACCCTGTCTTAGCTCCGCCCTCATTCTTAATGAAGTACTGATCAGGTGATCACCCTGTCTTAGCTCCGCTCACATTCTTAATGAAGTACTGATCAGGTGATCACCCTGTCTTAGCTCCACCCTCATTCTTAATGAAGTACGGATCTGGACTCATGCAGGTTATTGGTGATCACCTGAATGAGACTGAACTATCTTCTGAAAGATAGTGTTTTAAAGTGTTTTAAAAATTACTTCTTTGTATTATTGGAGGTATGAAATATGAGGTATGAGGTATATGGAGGTATGAAGACCTTTAGACAAAGAGAATAGAGAAACTCATGTGTGATCATATGTAAACTCTGTCCTCTCTGTATGATCAAATGTAAACTCCACCCTCTCTGTGTGATTATATGTAAACTCCTCCCTCTTCATTTGATCATGTGAGTGTGAGAGTATTTGAGTGTGTTTGTGTGTGTGTATGGGTGTGTACACAAATGAGTGAGTGTGTAACTGTGTTATAGAAGAACTTCTGGGGGAGAAATGAGTTCTGCTCCTGAAGTTTGGAGGAATCTTCCAAAGCTACAGTTAGGGGGAAATCAGATTGGTCTCACTGGGCTCATCCATTTGGAGAGAGGGAGAGGGGGATGAGACAGAGTGGGAGAAAGAGGAGGGGATGAGAGTGAGAGAGATGGAGAGAATAACTGAAAGTTGGACTCACAAAAGACAAAATGAAAAAAACCATAGTCTCAAGAAAGTATAAATAGAAGATTGTGAATTCAGGTCAGATGGAGAAAAGGCTTTTACTGCTGCTAAATCTGCTATTTAAAATCTTTAAAAGTCTTATTGTTTGTTGTACCTTGACTGACACAAAGACCCAGAAAGACAGAAGAAGAAATGTGCCATTTCCAGCAAGCAAAGAGATGTGCGAGAACACAATCTGCTCTTCTTCACACAGTTTCTCTACACAGTCTCCCCACACAGTCTCTCCACACAGTCTCCCCACAGTCTCTCCACACAGTCTCCCCACACAGTCTCCACACAGTCTCTCCACACAGTCTCTCCACACAGTCTCCACACAGTCTCTCCACACAGTCTCCCCACACAGTCTCTCCACACAGTCTCTCCACAGTCTCTCCCCACAGTCTCTCCACACAGTCTCTCCACAGTCTCTCCCCACAGTCTCTCCACACAGTCTCCCCACAGTCTCTCCACACAGTCTCCCCACACAGTCTCCCCACAGTCTCTCCACACAGTCTCCCCACACAGTCTCTCCACACAGTTTCCCCACAGTCTCTCCACACAGTCTCTCCACAGTCTCTCCCCACAGTCTCTCCACACAGTCTCCCCACAGTCTCTCCACACAGTCTCTCCACACAGTCTCCCCACAGTCTCTCCACACAGTCTCTCCACACAGTCTCCACACAGTCTCTCCACACAGTCTCCCCACACAGTCTCTCCACACAGTCTCCACACAGTCTCCCCACACAGTCTCTCCACACAGTCTCCACACAGTCTCTCCACACAGTCTCTCCACACAGTCTCCACACAGTCTCCCCACACAGTCTCTCCACACAGTCTCCCCACACAGTCTCCCCACACAGTCTCCCCACACAGTACACACTCTTACACACACAGTCCTTCCAGAGCACTTTTACACACACAGGCCTTTATACACTCTAACCCATTCTTACACATACATAACACACACTCCAGAACTCTTATACACACATACTTTCCAAAACACACTCTTACACACTCGAACACACACAGACCTTCCAAAACACACTCTTACACACTCGAACACACACAGACCTTCCAGAGCACACTCTAACACATCCATACACACACAGGCCTGTCAGTGCACAGCCACAATTGTGATTGTGTCTCCAGGCTGGATATCTTAGTGAGGGCCATTCCTCCCTCACATCCCACACCCCCAGACCCCTCGGGTCCCGCCCACAGGCCGCACGTCATCGGAGGCAAACGAAAACAACGTGAAGAGTCACGACTCCACGAGGTCTCATTTCCAGAGGGGAGCCCTGAGCAGAGCTGTGTCTGCCCACACAGGCAGCAATCACACAGCCTGCCGCTGGGGAGAGCAGCAGTCAGGAAACCCTACCACAAAGCCCCGCCCACCTCCCAGACCCACCCACTGGCCACCGTAGAGAGAAAGCCATAATCAATTTAGAAAGTCAAAAGTGGAATTCCAGAATTCCCAGACCTCGAGGATGTTGTTTCCAGTGGGTGGTGGTCTGTAGGAGGGATGAGAGAGAGACAGGCATGGAGGCCTCCATCAGGAGGGATGAGAGAGAGACAGGCATGGAGGTCTCCATCAGGAGGGATGAGAGAGAGACAGGCATGGAGGTCTCCATCAGGAGGGATGAGAGAGAGACAGGCATGGAGGTCTCCATCAGGAGGGATGAGAGAGAGACAGGCATGGAGGTCTCCATCAGGAGGGATGAGAGAGAGACAGGCATGGAGGTCTCCATCAGGAGGGATGAGAGAGACAGGCATGGCGGCTTGGGCATAATCGCTTGGAATTGAGACTTGGGCGGCTTTATTACCAATCAGAATCCCCCGACACAGACTCACCCCCGCATTACAGCGGCTTCCCCCTCTCTCTCTCTCCTCTCTTTCTCTCTCTCTCCCTTTCACTCTTTCCCTCTATCATTCTCCTCTCTCCACCACTCTTCCCTTCTCCCACCCTCTCCCTCTCTCTCTCTTCCTCTCTCTCCCCCTCTCTTTTCCCTCTGTCTCTCCTGCTCTCTCTCTTTCTCTCTCCCCTCTCTCTCTCTATCCCCCTCTCCCCCTCACACACTCACACACACACACACTCATATTGCCTCTGTACCTGGAGCTGAGCACGGTGTGCATGAGGCAAGCATCATGTGTGTGTATAAACAAAACATAGTGTGTGTAAGAACAAAATGTGTGTGTGTATGAGCTCAACAGGGTGTGTGTGTGTGTGTGTGTGTGTATGTGTGTGTGCGTGCGAACCGTAGAAATTAGTAGGAAATTAATAGGCAGAGGGGATGCAATAAGGTGATGGTGAGGTGTAAACACTGGCCAAACCCAAATTAAAAAGTGTAAAGTGTAGATGGAGGCCAGAGATGTGAACGACACACACTGGACATCCAGAGACGGGAACGATTCTCTCAGCATCCAATGACAGGCTGTTTCTGAGGACTGTGGTTGCTGGTGTGGTGGTGTGGTTGGTTCTCCCTAAATGGAGAACACACGGCCTATCCCGCACACAGAGAAGAGCTTGAGAAAGGTCGTTAATGACCAATGCATAATTCATGATAAAAATGTAAACACAATTTATGAATAGCGGCTTCAGACCAAGGACTTGCTATCATTATTGGTTTTTATTCATGGATTCTTTTAAAGCCTAACCTGCAGGAGTAATTAGTCATGCTGTATTCTGTGTTATCTCATTAGGGAGATATTCACGTCCTTATGCACAGATATCACACACAATCAGGGGGATTTTTATGAAAAAAAAAAATAAATAAAATAAATATATATATAGATTTTGGACATCACAGCCCACCAGGGGGCGCAGTTCAAAGCCTACAACTCCCTCCCTCATTCATGACATTTCTGAGGGGATGATCAGACAACCCTTCAGAATGGACAACTGGGAAGAGGAAGACTCTCTGAAGAGGAAGACTTCGCGGAACGCACTGCAGAGATCACGAGTCGAGATAAGGAATCCGGAGAACTGGTGGGCATGTGAAAGGCTTCTTCATCTTCTTCTTCATCTTCTTCTTCTCCTTTTTCTTCATCTTCTTCTTGTCCTTCTTCTTCTTCCTCTTCTTCATCATCTTCTCCTTCTTCATCATCATCTTCATCATCATCATCTTCTTCTTCTCCATCTTTTTCTCCTTCTTCTTCTTCTTTTTCTCCTTCTTCTTCATCATCTTCTCCTTCATCATCATCATCTTCTTTTTCTTCTTCATCTTTTTCTTCTTCTTCTTCTTCTTTTGTATCTGCACCATTTATGTCCGTAGCCATACCCCCTCGCTGTGGGTCTCCCTCCAGCACATGATGCCTGATCTCACATTTCTGAGTTAGAAGACCATCCTAGAAACCCAACAGTGTCTGTGTGGTTCAGATTTCTTATGCCTCATTGATTTTCAGTGGAGCCCTTTGTGCTACCTGTAGCTCACCTGGTAGAGCAAAGTACTTATGACACCAATACTGTGGGTTTGGGTAGCAGGGCACACTCTGATGTCAAACATGTAAAGAGCTGTGGATCAGCGTGACTCCCTGATGTGAGGGGAGCAACTCCTTTTAGTGGGGGTTAGTGGGGGTTAGTGGGCTTTAGTGGGCGTTAGTGGGGGTTAGTGGGCGTTAGTGGGGGTTAGTGGGGGTTAGTGGGCTTTAGTGGGGGTTAGTGGGGGTTAGTGGGGGTTAGTGGGGGTTAGTGGGCGTTAGTGGGGGTTAGTGGGGGTTAGTGGGCGTTAGTGGGGGTTAGTGGGGGGGGGGAACAATAACTGAAATTGTTATTTGTCACTCACAGTGAGCAAATGCAGACTGCATGAGGGATCTGATTTCTGATCTTTAATCTCAAGGAAGCATGGAGCAGCGCTGTGCTCCCGTCTGCTGGGGACCAGGTGTCATCGCCTCGTGCACAGAACGGGCAGCCAAACTCGCAGCTCTCCTGTATTCGTCCGTTCATCATCTCACCTCTTCTGGAGCTGAGGAACACCGCATGGTGCCTACAATAGTGTTCGGGGTCCTTCTTGGTAGGAAGCCACACCTGTGAACTGCCACGTGACCATGCACATGACCGGGCTGCTGAGACAACAAGACACGATGCCATCAGACAAACTCAGAAGGCAGCTGCCCAGACACTCAGAAGTTGCCCAGGCATTTACATGGCTCAGATGCTCACAGGGTACATATTCACATGGATCAGACCCACGCACCGTTCCGACAGAAACATGGTTCACACACACGCATTGTTCAGAAATACAGTCCAGACATTCGTATGCTCACATGGTTCAGATACACACGGATCAGACACACAATGTTCAGACAGATACATACAGATCAGACACACAAGGTTCAGACCCACACAAGGGTCAGATGCTCATGGTTCTGACACACACACAGTTGAGATTCATACACAATTCAGACAAGCACAGATGAAATACGCACACGGTTTAGATGCTCACACATAGACAGACAAAAGATCTTACACATGGGTCAAAAAAACATGTGGTTGATATAAACACAGTTCAGTCTCTCACGTCTGGCTCTGACCCTACCTGTCAGCCACAGTTTCCCTTTGGTTTGTTCACCCCCCGTGTCTCATAGTCTGGTTAGTTTCCCTTCATGCTCCTTGTGTCCGTGGTTCCGTTGTGGGACAGTGTTTATCTTTGAGGATGTAGCGGTTTTGTTATTCTTCTAATTCTATGCTACAATTCCTGTTCTTTAGTTTGTAAACTCTTCTCTTTCTAATCCCCGTCTTTATTAAATTCTGCTTTGTGAATCTCTGCTCTAGTTTATGTTCTTGTATTTAGAAAGTCTGTCTGTGTAGCGGTCCACTTTTGGTAAATGTCCTTATTAGTGTAGTGGTGTAATACTGTGTATACTCTTTGGTCTAGCTCAATGTATCTATACATACTCAACATAAGGTGTATGTCTCTTATATTCCTTGTGAATCTCTACAGGTTCATACCTGCCAGGGTTAGGGGTTAGAGTTATGGTGAGTGTTAGGGTTAGGGGTTAGAGTTAGGGTTAGGGTTAGGGGTTAGAGTTATGGTTAGGGGTTATAGTTAGGGTTACCTCTACCCTTGAACTGCCATTGACTGGCTTCCTCTCTTTTGTGTCCTAGTGTGTTTGTTTAGTGTAGTAAATATGCCTCATCGATTGGGTGCCCTCCATGTTGGCATGGCGATCTTAAATGATAGCAGCTCTGTTGTGGAAAAGCCCTGCCCTCAATCACACATGTGTTTGAGCTCTAGGATAAAGGTGCTGTGAGCTTACTGTCAGAGTAAAGTGGTGGAGCTCTAAATATCACTCTTCCACACACACATATGCCCACACATATGTTCACAAATCCCACAATCTCAAGACAACCATAGCAATTCTGTACCAAAAACCACTTATATACACAAATATTTGCACTTTTTCTGAATGTATTTTGTTTGGTAACTGATAACACAAGCTGTAAATGGGAACTGGGGGGGGGGCTTGTTGCCATAGGGACGGCTCGATGTACAGAGGGAATAAACACAAGCTGTGGGTGTTTCTGTGACCTCTGTAGTGCTGAGTGAGGAAAGAAACTCACCTTTAAACCCCATGAACCCCCAAGCCGACCTCCGGTTCTGTTCTGGGCAAATGCGGAATTTCCCCTCGTCATTCCTGTTCGGATCAGTCAGCACTTTTACAGCCCTGCACTGTGAGCCTGTCTGCACAATTTATCATTCCAGGAAGCACCCAGATACATGGACCCATCCTGCTTCATTTAACGTGTCCTCTTGTGCCCTCCCTCTCTCCCGGTTTCCCTCCCTCCCTCCCTCCATCCCTATATCTCTGTCTCCTTCTTTCCCTCCCTCCCTCTCTCCCTCCCTATCTTTCTGTCTCCATCCCTGTCTCCCTATCTCTCTCTCTCTGTCTCCCTCCCTTGCTGTCTCCTTCCATCTCCATCTCTATCCCTCTCTCTCCTCCCCTCCCCCTCTATCCTCCCTTTCTTTTCCACTCTTCCTTTGTCTCTTCTTTGCCCATCTTTCTGACCTTAATAATAAATACTTTCTCTCCTCTGGTGTTCTCCTTTCATGCTCATCTCCATTTGGAAATAATGCACCATCATGTGGTTGTTCCAGCAGGCTCTCTCAGAGACAGATGAACCAGTCTGACAGATCCAGGCAGCAGCAGTGCTCTGGCCTCCAGGGAATTGTAGTCCATTCGCTTTTTGGGGATTGTAGTTCATATGGGAGCAGTCGTCCTGTTGGAGAGTGTCTCCATGCTTTTATACACTAGTGGCTTGATCAACACGCGAGGTGAAGTCTGTGCCCTCACCTACCTGACTCCAGCCTGCCCGTGAAGTGTAGAAGCCCGGCTCTGATCTAGACCGACCCGCCCAGCCTCTCCCCTGGGGCTCTGCTGATGGCAGGGCGGTCATGGTTGCTGGACGCAGGCAGGCCGGTGAGGTGATGCAGATACCCAGCCACGCTGAACAGTGTGCTGATGTGGGTAAAAGGCTTTTGTGTCGACAGAAAGACACACAGAGAAGATACAACTCTGAAGGTACAATATGTACCCTGCACGAAGAAAAGGAACAACAGGAATGAAGACCAGCAGCCAGACAAACAGTTACAGCATTTATAGTGTTAAAATAACCGAGGACTAAACCCGAGAAGAGAGTGAGAAACGAAGACGTGCAGCTGTTAAATCAGCGAGAAAAAAGCTCAGAACAGCAGAGTCGCAGCAAACTGACAGTTTAGCGAAGTGTGTGTGGGATTTACAGCAGGAATATCACACAGAAGTGAATGTGTTATATCGATAGTTGTATCTGCAGCACAGCTGGTCATGATGGTCACCACTGTCCATTACAAGGCACTGCTGGACACCTCAAACCACAAATCAAATCATAATTGTTGTTTCATCACTGTGCATAACACAGCAGTTTTATGGTATGGATACAGACACACTCCATTGTGTGTGTTTGGAATAGCTGTGGAAGTTAATTTCTTATTGAAATTTAGTTTTGCAAAATGGGGCAGATAGGTAAACAATAATGTTGGACCATGAATAGATCCCAGTGGGACACCAAACCCACATCAAAATGTCTTCTTGAGATGTTCTTGAGATGTGTTTACCAAGACAGATGATGGGATGTCTCTCTAGAGTCTAGAGTTCTTCCAGAGTTTCTACAGTAGTGTCTTGTTGTCATTCGTTGTTTAATATGTATTTTAGTTTGAAATTTCTATGACACGGTCTGAAGAGTCAAAGTGGGCCATAGGCGGACCTTGTAACATAGCTGACACGACCATGTCCTTCTTGTGCAGAGTAGACGTCCATTATGATGTTTCATTACAGTAATGTAGTAAATCTGCACTGAGGAGTGAAGAGTGTGGAGCAGAACTGTCCTGTGTCTTTTTCACTGTGTCCTGTAAAAATCCACATCTGTCTTGTAATTGCTGCATGATTTTCCTGAAGCTAACACCTCCCTAACCTCTGCACCTAGATGAATGATCAGTGCTAATACTGCACTGTGGGGTATGACTGTTGTCAGGGGAGAGTGGGAAGAATCCAGGATGATGCATTCAGATATCTTCCAGGCTGATATAGACCAGCAGGGCTGATATAGACCAGCAGGGCCGATATAGACCAGCAGCGGTGATATAGACCAGCAGCGGTGATATAAACATGTAACCAACCAGTTACATGTTAAACACTGGGGCTGTTGTTTTACATGGTGACTAATATTGCATTAAATTGTGTGGGGAATGAGATTTCATGTTTCAGTTTCATGTATGTGTTTCCTGACACTGGCCATGGTGCAGCCTCTGTGCTGGTATCCTCTGTGCTAGTATCCTCTGTGCTGCTATCCTCTGTGCTGCTATCCTCTGTGCTAGTATCCTCTGTGCTGGTATCCTCTGTGCTGCTATCCTCTGTGCTAGTATCCTCTGTGCTGGTATCCTCTGTGCTAGTATCCTCTGTGCTGCTATCCTCTGTGCTGGTATCCTCTGTGCTGTTATCCTCTGTGCTGGTATCCTCTGTGCTAGTATCCTCTGTGCTGGTATCCTCTGTGCTGGTATCCTCTGTGAAGGTTTCCTCTGTACTGGTAACTGTACTGGTATAAATCATGCAGCTTATTACAACCACAGACCCATTATTTAAGTTTAAAATAAAGTGTTGAATAATAAAGTTTATTATAATAAAGTTAAAAATAATAAAGAAAGCCAATTATAGAAAATGTTGTTGGAAATTTCTCTGTCTGCCATTCATTGGTTAAGTTATTTCTGAGACCCACAGTCTGCTATACATATACATTTTATAAAAGTGAACATGCAGAGGTCAGTGGATGACAACCACCACCCCCAATCAAACATGTATTAACACCTAACGCATACGATTCAACAGCCAACAGGTGCATCAACACACAAGAACCATCTTGACCTGACACAGAGACCAGCTACGCTACATTTAAGACTTAACACTGGTAACACACTATATTTACAGCTCAAATATTTTTTTGAGTCTAGATGGTTTTATATCAAAGGGTTAAGAACTCACCTTCTTAATGTGAACCGTGAACCTTTTCATGGTTGCATGTTCTTCTCCATATCACCCAGTGTTCAGGCCTACTCTGCTGATGGCTTTTCCCAGCGGCCAGAGACCCTCTCTGAATGTAAAGACCCTTCTTCACAGCACTAACCATGGCAGACCAGAGAAGAAGGACACTTTCATAGGACTGTGTAAGGCAAGAGACAGAGTGTAAGGCACACAAACATATGGTAACAGTCGGGTAAGAGTAATCGGTATAGGGAGGCAGTAAATCAGAGTATCAGGCCTGAATCCTGTTAAAACATCAACTGAGAGTATGTGTAGGTGTGTGTGTGTGTGTGTGTGTGTGTGTGTGTGTGTGTGTGTGTGCTCTGTCCTGATTCGTTGGAGGCTGGTGATAGAGGACACATTGACCAGCACAAGCCAGAGCACCAGCTCAGAATCTGGAGACGTTTAGAGAGGATGATGGATGATGATGAAGAAGAAATGAATCCTCAAGGGACTCCAGTACAACCCACTCACTCTCTTTCTATCTCTCTGTCTGTTTCTCTTTCATTCTGTCTGTCTTTTCCCCTGTCTCTCTTGCTGTCTTTCTCTCTGCCTTACACTTTCTTTACCTCTCTGTCTTAGTCTCTCTCTCTCTCATTCTCTCTTCTCTCTCTTACTTACCCACAGCATGTTCCATTATGAAGAATACCTCCAAAACCTATACTACTATCCTGATATTTACTGATACCTTTTTACAAACATTCTCTAAAATCATCTTGTGTGACAGCGTCTGCATTATTATTTGCCTGTGTTGATGTTTTTGATGTTAAGAAGAAGAAAGAAACAGCTACTATCATGAACAGGATGCTGTTGACAGTGTATGGCTGAGGGACAGGTGATATCACATTTCTTTCCTCTTGTTGAAACACTTTCAAATCAGACATTGTTATAGGGGAATAATGACATCATAAAACCACCCAGCCTTTAGAAATAACTAACATCACCAACATGCTGACACTTCTGCTCTCTGTACACATCAGGAGCAGTCATATTTCTATCCAGTCTGCCTTTTCAGTGTCACTGTCCAAGGTGCTGAACCTTAATGGTTCTTAGCAGTCCACGGCTCAAAGCGCTAAGGTATGTGTCACTGTCGACGGTGCTGCATTGCTCAGGTTCAAGTCACTGTCTGAGGTGCTGAATCGCTCAGGTTCAAAACACTGTCCATGTTGCCACAACCCTCAGGTTTCCATTGCTGGCCACCTACAACTGATGTGAGCTGACAGATGTTGCACATCCCATTACTGACTCTGCTGTCAAATGTCATCCACCATAGCCTCAGCTCTGCCAAACTGCCACAATCTCTCACAGGACTCACAGAAGATCGCTGTGCTCTCTCTCTCTTTCAATTATAATTTAGAAAGCTTTATTGGCAAGAGCATATTCATATTTAGTTTATTATTATTATTTAGTGATTTAGTTTTGTCAGTACAATTTTTCAGAATAAGAGATTGCATGTTTGCAAAATTAAAGACACTAAGACAAGTTTGATTTGCATTTCTCTTTTTTGTGGTCCACACCAAACCTTTTACCACAAGCCTACAAGATTGGATATTACCTGTGGATATGCAAACAAGCCTCAAACAAATAAATAAACAACAACAACACACAATACACATTGGTCTTGGTGGTTTCATTGGTCTCACTGGTTTTATTGGTCTCATTGGTTTTTTTCTGGTCTCATTGGTTTCATTGGTTTCATTGGTGTCATTGGTGTCATTGGTCTCATTGGTCTCATTGGTATCGTTGGTTTTATTGGTCTCATTGATCTCGACTGAATATTGTACTGGAATCGGTCAGTGTCTTTAGCTGCTTTAGCTGTGTGTTTCTCTCTTTAGGCAGCAGTTGCTGTCTCTGGTGCTGAAACAGGGATTCTACGCTCTGCTTACCACCCACGTCATGCTCTTTTTACCAGCAACAAAATTAGAGCTCTGACAATGAGACGGGTGGAGCTGTTCTTCAAAGCTTTTCTAAAACTGACGCACCTGCAACAAAGACACACGTTGCTCAGGCAACAGTTTCGTGAGTGAGCTCCTACATATTTGTAATTGTAGAATCAATGAAATGAAAATACACTAAACACAACTAAATGTAACAACATAACTGCAATATAACAAAGTAATAACAGCATAATAACATCAATGTAACAACATAATAACACCAACGTAACAACATATTAACAGCAATGTAACTATTCATAGAGAAAAACACGGCTCAAACCAGATGATTCACTATGAGCCTCAAGCCAATGATGAGCCTCAAAATGTGAACTACTGGGTTGGCGTTTGCTGTAAGGAGCTGCTGGAGATGACGAGTGGAGGATGAATGTAACTGCATCACAGGTCTGTCACAGCAGCAGCAAGAACAACTGCTGTTGATTGCTGTGTGATGCAGATCTCAGGCAGTCACGCAGTGTGTGTGTGCAGAGGTGTGTGTGTGTTTGTGTGTGTGTGTGTGTGTGTGTGTGTGTGTGTGTGTGTGCAGTAGTGTATGCATGGGTGTGTGTGTGTGCGTGTGTTTGTGTGTCAGAAGTGTATGCATATATGTATGTGTGTGTGTGTGCGCGTGTGTGTGTGTAGATGTGTATGCATGTGTGTGTGTGTGTGCAGACATGTATGCATGTGTGTGTGTGTGTGTGTGTGTGTTTGTGTGTGTGATGTGGTGATGATGATGATGATGATGATGATGATGGTGGTGGTGATGGTGATTATCTACCTTGTGTGATGAAGGCTCCCTCTATCCCTCCAATAAGGCATCACTCATCAACGATCTGATCACCTAGCAAAACCTGGACATGCTTCTATTTACAAGATGGTGACTCCTTGCATTTAAATACGTTCATCTGACAGGTGTAAAGGAGCGAACTGCAGTAGATTGATTGTCCTCCAAAATCTCCATCCAGTGTCTGAGTGGAATGAATTACTCTCAGTGGCCTCATCCACCTGCACTGCTGTTATGTTACTGGGTAACTTGAATATTCATGTTGACACTAGCTGTGTATTCAGCATATTTCGTTATGTTTCTGAGCACCCTGTCCTAAAATGTTTATTTCTGTGAGCACAACTCCATCATCACTCATACTTTCTCTCTTCAGACAACAACTGCGCTATTTGTGAAAAACTCAATACTGTTTCTCTGCTCAGGGCTGGTGTCTCAGGTCCTTGGTCTTCCATCCTCCCCATTGTTCAGAGATCAGAGCCCTGAGATCGAGAGTCAGGTATCTCGAGTGCCTGCACAAGAAAACTGGCTTTACTGTTCATCGGTTACGCTTTACTGAGCAAGACTCCAAACACAAGGATGCTCTGAAGTACTGTCCAAGGATGCTCTAAAATACTGCCTGTTCTTCTTGCTATTCAAACATCCTAAACAGTTGAAGGCACAGGCCACAACTTTGTTTTGCACCATCAGTTAGCTTCTTCAACCCCCCCCCCCCCTCCCCCCCCATATGTACAGCTTCAAGCTGTTCTGTCATGAAGTCATTTGTATGGGTCCTTCTAGTTTGGTTGTTGCACTCTGCACATTACCAAGTCTGATCTCTGAAGTGTTGCTGTGATCCGCTGCTTTCACCTGATATTCATGCCTAAACATTTTGGTCCTTTTGGACATCATGGCAGCTTTGATACTGTAAACTATAACACTGGAATATCTGGCTTACTTGTTTACAGTCACATCTTACTTACTTACTATTAATTTTGATAGCTTCACACACATCATGCATTGCTTCTGTAGTTTAAGAAGTACCTCAGGGATCTGCCCTTATCCTTTTATTTTCATTTTATATATTTCCCGGTAGGCCCCATCATGGCATTAAATTCCATTGTTATGCAGATGACATTCAGATTTATATTAGGACTGCTTCTCCACAGATTCTGCCCAAATTTTGAGTTCACATATCACAGTTCTAAAACTACACAAGAACTACTTGAAACTCAGTGCTGATAAACATGAAGTTTTACTCCACTCTTCCTTTAAGGCCACTGTTGAGGGTGTTCCTCACTGTTGATGGTGCTCCTCACTGTTTAGTGTGCTCCTCACTGTTGATGGTGTTCCTTTAAGGTCACTGTTGAGGGTGTTCTTCACTGTTGATGGTGTTCCTCACTGTTGAGGGTGTTCCTCACTTTTGATGGTGTTCCTCACTGTTGATGGTGTTCCTCACTGTTGAGGGTGTTTCTCACTGTTGATGGTATTCCTCACTGTTGAGGGTGTTCCTCACTGTTGAGGGTGTTTCTCACTGTTGATGGTATTCCTCACTGTTGAGGGTGTTCCTCACTGTTGATGGTGTTCCTTTAAGGTCACTGTTGAGGGTGTTCTTCACTGTTGATGGTGTTCCTCACTGTTGAGGGTGTTCCTCACTTTTGATGGTGTTCCTCACTGTTGATGGTGTTCCTCACTGTTGAGGGTGTTTCTCACTGTTGATGGTATTCCTCACTGTTGAGGGTGTTCCTCACTGTTGATGGTGTTTCTCACTGTTGATGGTGTTCCTCACTATTGGGCGTGTTCCTCACTGTTTAGTGTGCTCCTCACTGTTGGTGGTGTTCCTCACTGTCGAGGGTGTTCTTCACTGTTGAGGGTGTTCCTCACTGTTGATGGTGTTCCTCACTGTTGAGGGTGTTCCTCACTGTTTAGTGTGCTCCTCACTGTTGGTGGTGTTCCTCACTGTTAATGGTGTTCCTCACTGTTGAGGGTGTTCCTCACTGTTGATGGTGTTCCTCACTGTTGATGATGTTCCTCACTGTTTGGTGTGCTCCTCACTGTCGGGGGTGTTCCTCACTGTTGATGATGTTCTTCACTGTTGAGGGTGTTCCTCACTGTTGATGGTGTTCCTCACTGTTGATGGTGTTCCTCACTGTTGAGGGTGTTCCTCACTGTTGATGGTGTTCCTTTAAGGTCACTGTTGAGGGTGTTCTTCACTGTTGATGGTGTTCCTCACTGTTGAGGGTGTTCCTCACTTTTGATGGTGTTCCTCACTGTTGATGGTGTTCCTCACTGTTGAGGGTGTTTCTCACTGTTGATGGTATTCCTCACTGTTGAGGGTGTTCCTCACTGTTGATGGTGTTTCTCACTGTTGATGGTGTTCCTCACTATTGGGCGTGTTCCTCACTGTTTAGTGTGCTCCTCACTGTTGGTGGTGTTCCTCACTGTCGAGGGTGTTCTTCACTGTTGAGGGTGTTCCTCACTGTTGATGGTGTTCCTCACTGTTGAGGGTGTTCCTCACTGTTTAGTGTGCTCCTCACTGTTGGTGGTGTTCCTCACTGTTGATGATGTTCCTCACTGTTTGGTGTGCTCCTCACTGTTGGGGGTGTTCCTCACTGTTGATGATGTTCTTCACTGTTGAGGGTGTTCCTCACTGTTGATGGTGTTCCTCACTGTTGATGGTGTTCGTCACTGTTTAGTGTGCTCCTCACTGTTGAGGGTGTTCCTTACTGTTGATGGTGTTCCTCACTATTAATGGTGTTCCTCACTGTTGATGGTGTTCCTCACTGTTTAGTGTGCTCCTCAATGTTGGGGGTGTTCCTCACTGTTGAGGGTGTTCCTCACTGTTGATGGTGTTCCTCACTGTTGAGGGTGTTTCTCACTGTTGAGGGTGTTCCTCACTGTTGATGTTGTTTCTCACTGTTGATGGTATTCCTCACTGTTGAGGGTGTTCCTCACTGTTGATGGTGTTCTTCACTGTTGATGGTGTTCCTCACTGTTTAGTGTGCTCCTCACTGTTGAGGGTGTTCCTCACTGTTGATGGTGTTCCTCACTGTTGATGGTGTTCCTCACTGTTTAGTGTGCTCCTCACTGTTGGGGGTGTTCCTCACTGTTGATGGTGTTCCTCACTGTTGAGGGTGTTCCTCACTGTTGATGGTGTTTCTCACTGTTGGGGGTGTTCCTCACTGTTGATGGTATTCCTCACTGTTGATGGTGTTTCTCACTGTTGAGGGTGTTTCTCACTGTTGATGGTATTCCTCACTGTTGAGGGTGTTCCTCACTGTTGATGGTGTTCCTTTAAGGTCACTGTTGAGGGTGTTCTTCACTGTTGATGGTGTTCCTCACTGTTGAGGGTGTTCCTCACTTTTGATGGTGTTCCTCACTGTTGATGGTGTTCCTCACTGTTGAGGGTGTTTCTCACTGTTGATGGTATTCCTCACTGTTGAGGGTGTTCCTCACTGTTGAGGGTGTTTCTCACTGTTGATGGTATTCCTCACTGTTGAGGGTGTTCCTCACTGTTGATGGTGTTTCCCACTGTTGATGGTGTTCCTCACTATTGGGCGTGTTCCTCACTGTTTAGTGTGCTCCTCACTGTTGGTGGTGTTCCTCACTGTCGAGGGTGTTCTTCACTGTTGAGGGTGTTCCTCACTGTTGATGGTGTTTCTCACTGTTGAGGGTGTTCCTCACTGTTTAGTGTGCTCCTCACTGTTGGTGGTGTTCCTCACTGTTAATGGTGTTCCTCACTGTTGAGGGTGTTCCTCACTGTTGATGGTGTTCCTCACTGTTGATGATGTTCCTCACTGTTTGGTGTGCTCCTCACTGTTGGGGGTGTTCCTCACTGTTGATGATGTTCTTCACTGTTGAGGGTGTTCCTCACTGTTGATGGTGTTCCTCACTGTTGATGGTGTTCCTCACTGTTTAGTGTGCTCCTCACTGTTGGGGGTGTTCCTCACTGTTGATGATGTTCCTCACTGTTGAGGGTGTTCCTTACTGTTGATGGTGTTCCTCACTATTAATGGTGTTCCTCACTGTTGATGGTGTTCCTCACTGTTTAGTGTGCTCCTCACTGTTGGGGGTGTTCCTCACTGTTGAGGGTGTTCCTCACTGTTGATGGTGTTCCTCACTGTTGAGGGTGTTTCTCACTGTTGAGGGTGTTCCTCACTGTTGATGGTGTTTCTCACTGTTGATGGTATTCCTCACTGTTGAGGGTGTTCCTCACTGTTGATGGTGTTATTCACTGTTGATGGTGTTCCTCACTGTTTAGTGTGCTCCTCACTGTTGAGGGTGTTCCTCACTGTTGATGGTGTTCCTCACTGTTTAGTGTGCTCCTCACTGTTGGGGGTGTTCCTCACTGTTGAGGGTGTTCCTCACTGTTGATGGTGTTTCTCACTGTTGGGGGTGTTCCTCACTGTTGATGGTATTCCTCACTGTTGATGGTGTTTCTCACTGTTGAGGGTGTTCCTCACTGTTGATGGTGTTTCTCACTGTTTAGTGTGCTCCTCACTGTTGGTGGTGTTCCTCACTGTTGATGGTGTTCCTCACTGTTTAGTGTGCTCCTCACTGTTGATGGTGTTTCTCACTGTTGATGGTGTTCCTCACTGTTGATGGTGTTCCTCATTATTAATGGTGTTCCTCACTGTTGATGGTGTTCCTCACTGTTTAGTGTGCTCCTCACTGTTGGGGGTGCTCCTCACTGTTGATGATGTTCCTCACTGTTGATGATGTTCCTCACTGTTGGGGGTGTTCCTCACTGTTGATGATGTTCCTCAGTGTTGGGGGTGCTCCTCACTGTTGATGGTGTTCCTCACTGTTGATGGTGTTCCTCGCTGTTTAGTGTGCTCCTCACTGTTGATGGTGTTCCTCACTGTTTAGTGTGCTCCTCACTGTTGATGGTGTTCCTCACTGTTGAGTGTGCTCCTCACTGTTTAGTGTGTTCCTCACTGTTGATGGTGTTCTATTTAGGTAAGACCAAGTCATAAAGAACATTTGCTGTATTTGGACTCTTCACTCACCTTTGAATCCTACATTATGTCACTAATCAAAGCTCCACATTGTATGCCTTCACCCTCGGTGATAATGATCACAGGATGCTGATAAATGCCTTCATTTTCTCCCTCATTGATTACTGTAACTCTCTTTTTATGGTCTCCTTGCTAAATTGATCAACTGTCTTCAGTAAATCCTTAACGTTCTTACATCTAAACATACCTCACATGCCACACCTGTCTTTCAAAAACACAAACGTACCACACACATCACACCTGTTTGAGTTGTATGCAGAGATTATGAATAATTTATATGAGACTGCATGTTTCTGAGTTATATCTGTGTCCTATGCAACTGCGTTTGAGTTGTTTATGTTTATTTGATTGCTTGTTTGAGTTATGACTATATGACTGCCTGTTTGAGTTGTTTATGTCTGAGTTGTTTATCATACAACTCTCTGTGTTTGAGTTGTTTATATCTATGTGACTGCCTGTGTTTGAGTTGTTTATGTCTATGTGACTGCCTGTGTTTGAGTTATGTCTATGCTATTGCTTGTGTTTTTATGCAGTGTTTGTCTGTTTGAATTGCCTGTGATTATGAGTTGCCTCTATTTATGAGTTGTGTTTGCATCCTGCTTCCCCACAGATGTCTCTTCTGTGACAGGTGTCTGTTCCATGACAGGTGTCTCTTCTGTGACACGTGTCTCTACCCCACAGGTGTCTCTTCTGTGACAGGTGTCTGTTCCATGACAGGTGTCTCTTCTGTGACACGTGTCTCTACCCCACAGGTGTCTCTGCTGTGACAGGTGTTCCTTCCATGACAGGTGTCTCTTCTGTGACAGGTGTCTCTACCCCACAGGTGTCTCTGATGTGACAGGTGTCTCTTCCATGACAAGTGTCTCTTCTGTGACACGTGTCTCTACCCCACAGATGTCTCTTCTGTGACAGGTGTAAGATGTCAATGAATGATCACTAAACTTTGTGCAGTTACATCAGCTGGAAACCACATTAAGAAACTTCTCTATTACTTTAATATTCACTCAGCAAAAACAGAACTGTGATTAAACATTTCCATCTTGACAGGATCCATCAATCACAAAGCAGACCTTCCCTGACACTTGCAATTTTCATTTGTTGTACATCAGATGGTTCAAAATTATATACAGTTAGCAGTGGAAGAGCCACGTGAACCCGAGCCATGTGAACCAGTCTGAACCAGAACAGTGGTGGCCTTAAGATCCCCTCACAGCAATTTTAACCCGGGCAAGAATCCACAAAATTCCTCCTGACATTCTTTCACTTCTATCCATATTATTTTGCCCAAGAGGACAAACCTTTTAGAGAGATTTAAAGAGAGGGAGAGGGGGGATTTAGAGAAGGCAGGCTTTACTCACTCTGTTCTGTAGCTCATCATTATAGAGGCCAAAGACATTCCTCAGCTTCAGTCCAGACAGATTGAGAGAGAAAGAGAGAGAGAGAGAGACAGAGAGAGAGAGAGAGAGAGAGAGAGAGGTGTGGATATGCACAGTAGATGCGGTGGAGAGTGTGGAGTTTGATCGTGAAGCTCTGATTGGTCACACACAGCCTGTGCACCCGAGGCTGAAGTAGAAGGTGAGGTGTAGGGGCAGCAGGGTTGAACACAGGCAGGGGCAGCAGGGTTGAACACAGGCAGGGGCAGCAGGGTTGAACACAGGCAGGGGCAGCAGGGTTGAACACAGGCAGGGGCAGCAGGGTTGAACACAGGCAGGGGCGGCAGGGTTGAACACAGGCAGGGGCAGCAGGGCTGAACACAGGCAGGGGCAGCAGGGTTGAACACAGGCAGGGGCAGCAGGGTTGAACGCAGGCAGGGGCGGCAGGGTTGAACACAGGCAGGGGCAGCAGGGTTGAACACAGGCAGGGGCAGCAGGGTTGAACACAGGCAGGGGCGGCAGGGTTGAACACAGGCAGGGGCAGCAGGGCTGAACACAGGCAGGGGCAGCAGGGTTGAACGCAGGCAGGGGCGGCAGGGTTGAACACAGGCAGGGGCGGCAGGGCCACGGCCGTGAACGATGACTTACGCCTCCAATCTGGTTTGTCAAGGACCGAAGCCCTGGCTTCAGTCTGCCCACTTCTTTCTGCTGAGGAGGGATGGAGGATGGGATTAAAGAAAGCGGATGAGAGAAGAAGTGGAGAGGTGGTTTTAAGAAGAGAGGCCTCTGAACAAAGATGAGACTCATAGAGGCAGACAGACAGTTAGGGATGTGAGAGGAAATGAGAGAGGGAGGGAGGGGAGACAGAGGGATAGACAGAGGGACAACAGACAGAGGGGGCTCTACTTTATGGTCTAACTCCATGTAAGTCATTCTATCCAGTGGAAACTCCACATGCAGCAGCATTGCACGACTGCAGGTTCCAACCTGTCTCAGGTTCCTGCTCCAAATCAGATGATTAATCCTGAAATTCAGAAAGAATCTTATATGGTGACCACATGCAATGCTTTCTACAGCCAAAACCACAGTTCAGAGTTCAGAGGTGAACCAATGCAAAGTGGATGGCACTGCATATCCTTCTTCAGTACAACCGCCATCAAGCATGAACCAATAATAAACAATATCTGTATTCTGCATAGTCTGAAACAGCAGACTATCTCTCTCTTATCTCTCATCTTCAGGGAATTCCCTGAGATTCAGAGCATTCAAACAGTATCTTGAGAGATGTAGTGTGGTGCTGCTGCTAAATACCCCTCTCCCTCTCTGTCCCTCTCTCTATCTCTCCCTACCTCTCTCCCTCATCCTCTCTCTCTCTCTCCCTCTCTCTCTCTCTCTCTCTCTCGTTCATACTCGTGTGTGTTGCATGGGCATCACAGCAGCCTCCTTTGGTCTGATCAATGGGAAACGCGAGATGTCTGAGCTGTGGTGACGGTTTGGGGAGTTCTGATTAAATCGACTAATCTGTGCCAGGTTCATGGCACCATATAAGCTGTCCTACACACCACCAGAGCGGCAACACAGCGGGTGGAAGCTCTCGCGCGGCACGATGGCGACCCCGCTGACCTCGCCAGGCTCAGACATCAGTCCATCTGCCTGCCGCACACAAGTCTTTCTCTCTCTGCTTATGACCAGGGGCGCGTGCCTCTTTTGGCGTGAAGTGGAATGAAGCTTTAGTACAGATCTGCCTGTGGCTGTGTTTAAGAAGACAGAGGGGGGGGGGCAAATAAAACAAAAGCCTGCTTAATGAGCAGAAGCTTTCACTCATTATCAGCATCTGAGAGATGAGGAGCCTCACCAATGCCTCACAATGATCAGCCTGCACTTATCTCTACACACCACAGAGAGAGAGAGAGAGAGAGAGAGAGAGAGAGAGAGAGAGAGAGAGAGAGAGAGAGAAAGAGATGGGGAGAGAGGGGGGCAGAGAGAAAGACAGAGAGAGAGAGAGAGAGAGAGAGAGAGAGAGAGGAGACAGAGAGAAAGACAGAGAGAGAGAGAGAGAGACAGAAAGAGAGGGGGAGAGAGGGAGGGGGACAAAGAGAAAGAGAGAGAGAGAGAGGAGACAGAGAGAAAGACAGAGGGAGAGAGAGAGAGAGAAAGGGGATAGAGAGAGAGAAAGATATAATGGGAGAGGAGAGAGTGAGAATGGGAGAGCAAGAGAGGTAGAGAATAGGATAGAGAGAAAAACAGTATCGGGGAAGGAAGGGAAGTGAATTAAAATGAAGAGGGACAAAGAAAAAGATAGAAGGAAAGCAGAAAGGAGAGGGATAGAAAGGTAAGAGAGGAAAAGAGGAGAGACAGAGAAAGAGAGAATGAGAGAATGATGATGCGATTCGTCACTACTGTTGTTTTCTGGTACCCGCCTCCTGATTTATGACATCGTCCTCATTAGCTGCTGGCCAAAGACAGACTGTCATGTCTGTGCTAATGTCTCACACTTAACATCTCTGTCATGGAGATCTGTGCTGATACCATCCACCATGATAGGACCTGTCATCCCAGTGACTGGCGGGAGATAGGCCAGGCAGACTGAGGACACACGCACGCTGAAGCCGTCTATCAGAATGAATCACAGCCACTGGACAAAGCCATAACTAAGGTCTCCAGCATCTTCCAGTCCTCCCAGAATCATTGCTGAAAAACTTCACTATCAGTTTGACTTTGGCGTGCAGTGCTGGTACACCAATGCAAGTCTGTGCCAGGGCACCAGTAAGGGTCAGCCTGGTATCAGCCCGTACACACCTGGTATCAGCCCGTTCATGTCTGGTATCAGACTGTACATGCCTGGTATCAGCCCGTACACGCCTGGTATCAGCCCGTACACATCTGGTATCAGCCTGTTCATGTCTGGTATCAGACTGTACATGCCTGGTATCAGCCCGTACACGCCTGGTATCAGCCCATACACACCTGGTATCAATCTGAACACACCTGGTATCAACCAGTACACACCTAATATCAGCTCTTACACACCTGGTATCAGCCCGAATATGCCTGTTATCAGCCCGTACACACCTGGTATCAACCTGTACACACCTGGTATCAGCCCGTACACACCTGGTATCAGCTCATACACACCTGATATTAACCTGTACACACCTGATGTGAACCAGTACACACCTAATATCAGCTCTTACACACCTGGTATCATCCTCTACACACCTGGTATCAACATGTACACACCTGATATCAGCCCGTACACACCTGATATCATCCTCTATACACCTGATATCAGCCTGTACACACCTGATATCATCCTCTACACACCTGGTATCAACATGTACACACCTGATATCAGCCCGTACACACCTGATATCATCCTCTACACACCTGGTATCAACATGTACACACCTGATATCAGCCTGTACACGCCTGGCGTAACGCAGAACCATCCTCAGCCTCTCCACTTCACACAGTTACAGCTCTGACTGTGGAGTATGACTCAGCACCAAAGCACCTCAGAATAGTTCAAGGAACCTGCTGAGCCTAATAAAAAACAAAGAAAGAAACAAATAATAACACAGAATCCTTTAAGATTCCCCAGAAGGCATTGCTGCATGTGCAGATGAAAGCAGAAGACGTTCACAGCAGTTGGCAGACGCACTTCCCTAGAGCCACTCGCATATTCATAAGGGTGACAGGATGGGTGCGCCCTTCAACTTGACCCCGTGACCTTCGTACTTGGTCTTTCCCCTCCTCTTACCTTCATGGTGTTTAGCAGCCATGTTCAACCACAGTGACATACTAACTTGCAGAGATGTCTGTTCACAAAAGCTACTCTAGTCCAAAACTCCTCTAAAGTGCTAGAAAGAAGAGTCAGCACTGCAACTTGAGAGGAAAAATACAATAAACAACATAAAAGATGATTTGTGTGAAATATCAGACATTTATTGCAAAAACAAAACATTCAAGTGCTTTTCAAATACACTTTGTTTTGAAGACTTTGTTGTTCGGACAGCCAGTGGGAGTTTCACCAAGTGCCATGTCCAAGAAGATTTTCTATGCTGGTGTTTCAGGAATCCTGAAGGTCAGTGGGTAAAGGCCATTGAAGCCTGAAGGCCTGGAGGTGCTGATCGGGTTTTGGCTGCTAACATGAATGCCCAGCGTTGCCCGAGTTCAGACATCTCTACAGGTCACTGTGGGTATTAGTGGAGCTCTGCTGGACGAGGGCTTGGCTGCGGCATAAAGCTTACCGAGGAGCCTTTAGTCATTCTGAGAATGGATCAGTCTGCCTGTCCTGCTCCGTTATGTGTCACTGCTCCATTACATGAGAGTCATGGCTGAAAACCACTGACCTCACATCCCACTGACCTCATTTCCCACTGACCTCACATCCCACTGACCTCATTTCCCACTGACCTCACATCCCACTGACCTCATTTCCCACTGACCTCACATCCCACTGACCTCATTTCCCACTGACCTCACATCCTACTGATCTCATTTCCCACTGACCTCACATCCCACTGACCTCATTTCCCACTGACCTCACATCCTACTGATCTCATTTCCCACTGACCTCACATCCCACTGACCTCATTTCCCACTGACCTCACATCCTACTGATCTCACATCCTGCTGACCTCACATTCCATTCATTCTCTCTACTTCCTTTCTCCTTCTCACCCTCTCTACCTCCCTCTCTCCTTTTCTCCTCGTCTCTACTTCCCTCTCTCTCCCTTTAGATGAATAAATCCTAGAATGTAACTGCAGCAGTACAGGTATTGTCAGGTGTGTTGTCATGACCTTATGGCCAGGGTCATGGGTTTCTAACTGAAACCAGTGCTGTGAATGGAAGTAAACAGTAAGACCAAATTAGTCATGAAGGTACAGATTGAATTTAAATAGATGTTTATCCTCACCAAGACTTTTATCTGTCCCTCATGTTGGGATGGAGAACTGATCTCAGCCTCAATGATGTCACCTGTTGATTAGCCAGTAGGGGTTTACCAGGTTTTAATGTACACGTCCCATCCAATCAGAACAAATTTTTCATCCATGCCATAAAATGGACATGTGGTGAAGGGCGGGCTTAAGGTGCCTCTTCCTGACTTATGTTCTCACTGGGTTCTGCTCTGGCAGGGTTACTCCACTCTAATGATCTGGACTTGACTCGGCTGCTCCATCCGGGTCGTCTGGGCACAAATCAGGAGTGGTTCATGGCCTCCTAGGGAGAGCTTCGCCAGGATCCATTAGACATGTCTCGGAGCCGCTCCCATGACAAATGGAAATGATATTTATATCACTGGTCCTCATTTGCCACTGCATAGCTTTGAGATGACGGAACACGCTGGCGTATACATGGTTGCATGTGTTGTGTGAGTGTCAGCGGAGGGCCAGGACACCCTGCTGGACGCTTGCTCTCAAAGGACAACTGTCTCTCTCTGCCTTGAGCAGAGAAGGTGGCGTTGAGGTGGCCAGTGAACACAGAGGTGTGCAGGAGACGGACGTTGTTGTCCTACCCGTCGTCACCTCGTGGACATTAAGTTCGTCTGCCCCACTCTGTCCACACCTGCCTCTCCCAGATGTAACGGTCAATAACTGACCTGATATCACTGTAGAAACACAGTCACCCAGGGTAATTATGGGGGTTCTGATTATGGGAGTTCTTTCTAACGAGATTTATCTCCTTAAGCAGGACACACAGGCTCCGTTTACAGGATTCATTAGTGTGGCCTGCTGGGGTGCCTGAGTAAAGAATGGGTCATAAATCCAGGCGACAGTGACCAAGGACCGATACAGGCACTTCATTCAGGCTTGAAAGCAGGAATTAGGGTGCTTTCTTGAGGGGCTTCAGTACAGGACATTTGTTTTGTCAGTTAAATTCAGTGAGAAGAGAAATATAGGAAGTGAATCAAGTCAGATCCTTTGTTGTCACTTTCCCAATGACAAAATTGTGATTAAAATTGACAGAGTTGTTTTGGACCACTAGACAGAAAGGGAAGGAGAGACAGGGGTCTACAGAGCAGAACCCAGGAGTTGGGAACGCATTCATCATGTGTCCTCGTGTCGGAGGGAATGACAGCCTCTCCTATTCTGTGAGTGGGAACTTTAATCACACGTTGGTCTGGAAATTGCTCATGGTGTCCGATCACACAGAGGGTGCCTGCAGGAACAAAGAGGAATGGGTAGAGACTGAGGTAGAGATGCAGTGGGAGAGAGGGAGGATGGGGAGAGAAAGAGGGTGAGAAAGAAGGAGAATGAGAAGGGAGAGAGAGGAAGACAAAAAGAGAGGGACAGGGAGAGAGAGGGAAGAGAGAGGGAGAGAGAGGGGCAAAGAGGAAGACGGCGAGAGGGAGAGAGGAAGAAAGAGAGAGGGAAAGAGGAAGAGGTTGTGCTTCAGAATGGTATTAATCCTGAAACTGAGCATTCAGTTAATGGTGAAATGACAAATGAGTTGTGTGTGTTGTGAGTGTGTTGGGATTGTTGCATGTGGTATGTGTAACTTGTGCTCATTGTGTTGCATGTGTTCTTAAAGGTGTGTGTTGAGATTGTTGAATGTGTTGAGTGTGTTGACTGATGTGTGCCAGCCAACTAGCCAATAATAGAGGTCTGTTAGATAGTAATTGTGGTCTGTCAGATAGTAATATAGGTCTGTTAGACAATAATAGTTGTCTGTTAGATAATAGAGGTCTGTTAGATAGTAATAGTGGTCTGTTAGATAGTAATAGAGGTCTCTTAGATAGTAATAGTGGTCTGTTAGATAGTAATAGAGGTCTGTCAGATAATAACAGTGGTCTGTTATATAATAATAAGAGGAAAGAGGACAGAGGGATAGGAAGAAAGAGATTATGGCTATGAGGAGAGTGTGATGTCTGAGATTATGGCTATGAGGAGAGTGTGATTTCTGAGATTATGGCTGTGTCTTTTTGCCTAGCCCCTTTTGATCTTACGCCTGTTTGCCCTGGTTTGGAATCTGGACTGGATTTGATCTTTCATTAAAACTACAAACTTTTTATCCAGTTCTGTGTGAGTTCCTTCATACCTGTGAGCAAACCCGAGAGGTATGACATCTCCTCAGATAAGTGTTGAGGATTCCTATTACAATGCGACCTGTATTTTAACAGTAGCCCAGCCTGCTCTGATAAGGCCAAAATAACTTTTGTTACATCTCGGTTATTAGAACGAGCATTAGACGGGGCCACAGCTGTCTAGCGTAACATACAGAACGTATTGTATACTGATTTCTGTGGTAAATTTAAGGCCAATTTTCTATAGAATTCCACACTATTGTGGCGAGCTTTGGTTGGAATGATGGTGCCCTCTGAGTTACCTACCACAATGGACTTAACACAGATATATTGCAGGAATTTGCCTTCAAAGACAAAGAACTGGGTTTGGATAAGCTTCTCAACCTAGCTGTTTGTTTGGATAATCTATTACCTCTAAGAAGGAACTACCCGTTTGGCCACGCTTGATGGCTCACCCTTAGGAGAGGGTACCATCACCCAGCAAACAGAGTTGATTAAATTAGCAGTAGTGCACTTCACTCCGAGATTATTTCATTTCTTGTGGCGGACTCTTCAGAATTCCCCATCATCCTCAGCCTACCTTGGTTACAACAACATAATATAAATCCTCTGTTCTAAACAAGAGATCACAGCCTGGTCATCATATTGTTTTAACAATTGTCTGGGATTACAAACCTGGGCTGTGAGGTACACAACTAAATAGAGAGCCCTGAAGCAACCATAGATCTTCAAGTTGCACCAGAATATAAGGATCTAAGCATTGTTTTTAGTAAAGATAAGGTAGCTTGGTCCCCCCCCCCCCCCCCCCATTGTTCTTATGATTGTTCTATAACTTATTGAGGGAGCATCATTCCCCAAAGCTCATGTATACCCTCTCACTCAGCAGGAGGAGAGGGCCATGGAGGAGTATTTTGATGAGGCTTTACAGCAAGGGTATATCAGGCCCTCCACGTCATCCATAACCTCAGGTTTTTATTTTGTTAAAAAAGGATGGAGGACTATGGCCATGCATTAACTAAGAGGAAGACGAGTGGAAAACCGTGTTCGTCACCATCAGAAGGCACAATGAGTATTGCGTCAGGGCGTATGGATTAAGCATGACCACTTCAGTTTTTCAAGCCTTTGTTAACAATGTACTCAGAGACTTCATCATCGCCTATATTGATGACATTCTTATCTACTCCCCGACCTTGCCACTCATGTGAAGCATGTCCGTATGGTCCTGTAACGCCTCCTTGACAACCATATTTATGTAAAGTTGGAGAAATGCGAATTCCATTGCCAAACAACCTTATTTCTTGGATTTGAGATTAAACAAGGCGCATCAATGAACAAACAAAAGGTAGAAGCTGTTACACAATTGCATACTCCTAAGACAGTCAGACAACTACAGAGTTTTTTAGGTTTGGCGATTTTTTACAGAAGATTTACCTATCGTTATGGATTTTTGCCTGTTCTATTGGATCGTGTCTTTTTGCCTAGACCCTTGTGATCTTATGAGTGTTGTTTACCCTGGTTTAGATTCTGGACTGGTTTTTTAATCTACTGTTCTGGATTTGCTCTTTCATTAAAACTACAAACTTTTTATCCGGTTCTGCGTGCGTCTGCTTTGCCTTCCACCCGCAATGTCACACTATTGTAACGTAAGGACAAGGCAGAGAAGGATCAAAATTGAATTCTTTTATTGAAAAACAGTGCAGGAACATGGAGAGAGCAGCACTGAGCACGAGTCTCATCACAGGACACCGCCACACAAAGTTCATAGTCAAGCCGGTCGGGGGTCAGGTCGGAGTAGCAGAGTTCGGGAGGTACAGAGGGGCTGGGATGGAGGCTAAGTGGGTGGAGAAGGCAGGGCTCAGAACACCAGGAAATCACACAGAGAATAGAACGCTCGGCACGCGGCATGAGATGGCAATACTTCGCAATGAATTTCTGACTTAAATAGTCTAGATGGGGGTTGTGGAACAGGTTCAACAGATAAGGCGAGGGAGGGGATTCATGACAATAGAGGAGAAAGTAATGTCTAATATTATGGCTATGAAGAGACCATAATGTCTGAGACATATCAGAGCACTCAGATGTGTGCAGATAAAAAGGAAAAGTTTTTATCTCACTCATAGTCAGGCAAAATAGGTCGAAGTCAAAAAGAGAACAGGCCAGCCAAAAAACGGGGTCAAAAACAGTCCAGGTCCAAAGCCCAGTGAACATAATCCAGAGAGGCAAACAATACACAAGGGGTAATCCAGAGAGAGAGAGAGAGAGAGAGAGAGAGAGACAGAGACAGAGACAGAGAGAGAGAGAAAGAGAATGATAACAAAAAAGGTCAGCAATCCAGACAATCCAGGATAGTAATAGAGATACACTCTGTATGCTTACTGAATGGGGAAATACTTTGCAAATATTTAGTGAACATCTTCAGGTATATATGAGTGTGGGTAAATGGGAAACAGGTGTAAATTGGTAATGAGGGGAGGATTGCACCAGCTGGGCTGTGGAATTTGGGGTATTGGAGTCCATGGTAGCTGAATGCATGACGGTTTAAACGTTTTAAAGTGGCCTATATAGCAAGGTCTCAGTTTGTTACAGACTCCAGGAACATGAAAGTCCTTCATAGACAGCCAAACCTGACCCGGTAGTCAAGAGCAAGTACCCTTTAACGGTCAGCTTGGTCTTCCCATACCTGTTCACTCTTTATCATTCAATCGTCCATGGCTGGTAGATCCATTTGAACTGCAGTCCAGGGTGCCATGGCAGATTGATACCCCAGGCAGCATTCAAACCATGTAAGACCTGTAGTAGGACTGATCAGAGAGTTCTGGGCCATCTATAAATTCTTCGGGGATGCCAAAGTTACGAAAACATGAAGAAATAGGGCCTCAGATGTCTGGAAAGCAGTAAAGTATTCAAAAGGATTCAAAGCTTTATTGTCATATGCACAGTAAGGAGCAAGCTTCCCTGTACAATGAAATTCCTACTTTGCTGTCCGCCCTGGATGTAATAATGTAAATAAATAAGAAATAAAAAAGAATAGAATTATGGAAATATAAAAACAAACATACTCTCAAGAAATACAAAATACAAATACAAAGTTATTTACAATGTGCAATGGTTGGAATGGTAGTGCAATACAGTAGAGCTATTTACATTGTGCAGTGGTGGGATACATTAAGTAATAAATATATTGCAGTAATCCATAATGTAGTGCAATTGACAGTGCAAAAGAGTTTGTGGGGTAGAAATCAGCTCAGCTGTTCAAGAGTCTGATGGCAGTGGAAAAAAAAAGAGTTCTTTAACCTTCTGGTTCTGCACTTCACACTCCTGTACCTCCGGCCTGACGGTAAGAGTGTGAATACTCTGTGTTGGGGATGGGTGGGGTCTTTAATGATGGAAGCAGCTCTCCTGTGGACTCTGCGTTGATAAATGCTCTGCAGAGAGGGCTGTTTAATCCCTGTGATTTTAGTGGCTGTTTTTACCACATTCTGCAGGCGTTTTCGGTCCTTTGCAGTAGTGCTGCCGTACCACACAGTAATGCCGTTGGTCAGGACGGACTCAATGATGCATTTGTAGAAGTTGTTGAGGATGTGGGGTCACATGCCAAATTTTCTCAGTCTCCTCAAGAAATTCAGCCGCTGCTGAGTCCTCTTTACAACATGTGTGGTGTTCTGTGTCCAGGTGAGGTCATCGCTGATGTGGACCCCCAGGTATTTAAAGGTGCTGACCCTCTCCACTTCAAAGTCCTGGATAAATAGTGGCTGATGAGTTATCTTTAGTTTCCTCATGTCAACTATAATCTCTTTGGTCTAGTCTGTGTTTAGGGCAAGGTTGTTGTCCATACACCAGGTCACCAGACTGTTCACCTCCTTCCTGTAGGCTACTTCATTTCCACCAGTGATATGACCTATCACAACAGTGTCGTCAGCAAACTTCAGGATTACACTGTCGGGATGGGAGGCGACACAGTCGTGGGTGTACAGGGTGTAGAGAATGGGGCTGAGGACACATCGCTGCAGGGCACCAATGTTGGTGGTAATACTGGCTGAGGTCCATTGTATTCAATGAACAGTATCCTGATGTAAGAGTCCTTATTTTCCAGGTGGGAGAGGGACACATGAAGGGCAGTGGCAATAGCGTCTGAGGTAGACCTGTTGGCTTGGTAGGCATATTGCAGGGGGTCTGTAGTGTTTGGTATGCTGCTTTGAATATGGGACAGCAACACTCTCTCAAAGCACTTCATAATGCTTGACGTGAGTGCTATTGGCCTGTAATCATTCAAGCAGGATGGTGGGTTCTTCTTGGGGAGGGGGACAATGGTAGTGGTCTTATAGCAGGTAGAAACAGTGGATTGTCTGAGGGAAAGGTTGAAGATGGAAGTGCAAACCTCAGCCAGCTCGTTGGCACACACTTTGAGGGCCCACCCAGAAATGTTGTACGGTCCTGCAGCTTTGCGGGGTTTGATTCCTCTCAGGGCTTTGTGTACCTTGGCTGATGAAATGACAGGTGGTGAGGAGTGGGGTTCAGTGGTGTGTGTGTTTTGTGGTGATGATATTGGGGAGCATTGATGTCTCGAAGCGGGTGTAGAATGCGTTGAGGTCATCTGGAAGGCTGTCTGAGGAGCTGATGGTGTTGGTGGGCCTGGACCTAAAGTCTGTGATTTGGTCCAGACATTGCCACATATGCCTGGGGTCAGCAGTAGAGTAGAATCCCTCCGTCTTCTCTCTGTACTGTGTTTTGGCTGATCTTATGGCCTTCTTCAGTCGGTACTGTGCAGCTTTGAGCCCTACCTCATCACCGGATCTATGAGCAACAGAGCATGCAGGTAGCAATTGCAACACCCCACTGTTTACCCAGGGTTTCTGGTTGGAGAACTTCCTGACCTGTATGGTGGGCACAATGTTCTCAATGCAGGTGCTAATGTACCCAGACACATACTCAGCATAGTCATTGACGTTCACAGAAGAGTCCTCAGTGGTGGCTGCAACTTAAACACATCCCAGTCAGTTATTGCAAGACAGTCCTGTAGAGTGCTCTCAGCCTCGGGTGTCCAGAGCTGAACCTGTCTGCAGATGGGATTTGACTGCTTGAGTCTTTGTCTGTAGGCAGGATACAGGAACAAAGAGATGTGGTCTGAGTTTCCAAATGGGGGGCAGGGTGCGGCCTTAAGTCCACCATGTACGTTGCTGTAAACGGGGTCCAAGATGTTCTTGCCACGGGTGGGGATGTTCACATGCTGTCGATATTTTGTTAGTACAGTCCGTAAGTTACACTTGTTGAAATCACCAGCGACAATGAAAACAGCCTCAGGATGAACGGTCTCCAACGTGCTGATGACGTCATAGAGCTTGCTGAGTGCCGTTGTGTAGTTAACCCGCTGGTGGATGTAGACCGCGCCTAAATATACACACGTAAATTCCTGTGGAATGTAGAATGGGCGACATCTCAGCAGACAGACTATAAAGGGGGATAAAGCCTATGGTAACCCTAACCTTTACTGTGAGCTAACTGCGTGTTTTTGATACTGATTCATGTTTTGTGATGACCTGTCCTATGTACTAATTGTACTATGTGTCGATTGTGTTGTAGTTTTACAAAAACCAATCAAAAGTAAATGGGAAAAGTAAGAGAGGATGAAAATAAAGACACCATGTCTACAGACCCGACTTCTTAGATTTTTTGTTAGTTTTCTGTCTAGTGTTGTTCCAAATGAAAGTCAAAGTCAAAGTCAGATTTATTTATATAGCGCTTTTCACAACACATGTTGTCAGAAAGCAGCTTTACAATCGTATGGGTCCAGATCCCTAATGAGCAAGACAAAGGCGACAGTGGCAAGGAAAAACTCCCTACATTGTAAAAAAAAATCTATTTAATTTACGGTAAAATACTGGCAGCTGTGGTTGCAAGAACTTTACCGTAAAAAAATGCTGACAATGTAAAAAACAATACGGAATCTTTTTTGACAACCGTAAATTTCATCATTTAGAACTGTTTTTTTAACAGAAAATGACTTTTTACAGTTTACAATAATACACTGTAAAATTAACAACTTTTAAAAATAAACCTATTTACGGTGAATCATTTTAAAAACAACTGTTTTACTGTAAACATGTCATAACACTTACACATAACGCATATTAATAACGGAGCCACGGGGGCTGATGGGAAGTAACGCCGTCCCCCAGTGGACCGACGCTACACAAAAGCCTTACATTTTTTCAAAAGTCAGCAGTGCGCCTTATGTGTGCACTGAATAAAAAAAAATGTCCCTGACACAAATACGTAATGTGTACAGTACGTACTCTGGCAGCAATGAACTAATCAGAGAACATTACGTAAAACGTAATTGAGTAAAGAACAGCCGGGAGAAGCATCTCTACAGTCACCATTCGACTGAAGGCAGCAATGATAGCACAAGACTTGAATATCGAAAACTCTTAAGTGCACCTTATGGTGCAGAAAATATGGTATTCCTTATATGTAAAAATATTTGACGCATATTTACAAAGACAATTTCTAAAATGGCAGTACATTGTCCTATGTTTCAACATGCTTTACCTTACAGCACTGGCCATATTTTTTTTTTATCATTTTCTTTCTGTAAAAATCAAGGTGCAATTTTGCTGATTGATGAATGGTTTTCACTGTAAATTG
Source organism: Brachyhypopomus gauderio (assembly GCF_052324685.1). Taxonomy (NCBI): domain Eukaryota; kingdom Metazoa; phylum Chordata; class Actinopteri; order Gymnotiformes; family Hypopomidae; genus Brachyhypopomus; species Brachyhypopomus gauderio. Next base: position 13,686,257 of record NC_135222.1, read on the forward strand.
AAATGTAGGCAAAATCTGTAATTTAGACTGTATATTTTAGTTATTTTTAGGGTAATTCCTTGTTTACTACATTACGGAATTTTTCAATATATTTTACCTAAAATATTGAAATTAACATTACAAATGTGTGTTTTCTACATATTATGACTGTAAAATTAATTTTATATACTGTTTATTTTTTTAAAGTAAACTATTGCATCTGTTACAGTGATATACTTTATGATCTTTTACTGTTGCTATTTTATAGTTTATTACTGTCACGTTGTGGGGGGGCCCCCTACCGGTCGCCCCCGGTTACAGCGGCAGCGGTCCTGTTTTTGGTCACGTGGTGTTCGTCCCTCAGGTGGGCGGGACCCGTGATCCGTCTCACCTGAGGGTCGTTTGTTCGTCTATATATGTCTTGTCTTTGTACCAGTTGACTGCTGGTTATTATTTCCTTAATCTGGAACCATGCACGGGTTTTTGGTTTGCACACTTTCTATTAAACCATCCTCTTTCCCTGAGACTTGGCGTGATCGCTTCCTTTTTAGTTGCTCACACCTGCCCGTCACAATTACCGTAAATTCAACAAACATTTTTTACAGTGTATGATGGTGGGGATTAGGAAGAAACCTCGGGAGGACCAAGACTCAAAAGGGAACCCATCCACCATTGGGAGGCCCGTTAGCACAAGTCCATGATGCGCAGGATGGTTCTACAGATAACAGTGAGGGCAGAACGTCTAGTGTCCATTGTAGTCTCTTAGGCTCTCCCTTAAGCAGTGTGATGAGATGAGCTGCTACAGAGGAAAATGCATTGCACTAGTTTGCAACTTTATTGGCACTGTTTTATTTATTTATATTTAATTTATATAGATTTATGATAGATCATCCTCCAACAGGGACTCCATCAATGGCTGCGAGTTGGTAGGTTTTCTGCAATGACTCCAAAGCTAATTTCAAATCCACCATGGTTTTGGAATGAACAGAATTACCATCTGCACTTAAATTGATCAAGAAGAGGATGCAGCAGAAATAGGAATCTATGGGACTGTCATGGGTTTGGCCACCAATCCAGTGGTAGGGTTACTAACCAGATAAGGGGTAGACCTCGCTTTGCGTGGTACTTGGTACTCTG
>NC_135222.1:13689872-13712372 GCF_052324685.1 Brachyhypopomus gauderio
TTACTGCAGAATAGGGGTCAGGGTTCATTGTACAGCAGACTAGGGGTGACAGTTCACTACGCCTCTCTGCTGACAGACATGTAACTAATCAGACAGTACGCCCCAAACATTAACGCTTTCTTAATGTAGCTGGTGTGTAGAAATAGTTCTCAGCAGCACTATCTTGACCTTTACCGTACAAGTCAAAGGAGAGAAACTGTCAGAAAATGCACAACAAAGAGGAGGAGCTATCAACAAACAGACCTTTTGATCTCCAGAACCTCTGTATTATCTCCAGAACCTCCATATGTTATCCGTATGATTTTCGGTTTAATGGGAGAGAAGATTAGTGCCCAGTGAAGAAGAAACTGCCGCCAGTCTTTTGCTTTGTGGGCCTGTTGAGAGTTTCCAGGGAAGCGTTTGTTATTTTTTATTGTTATTGTCTTTCTGTGGTCCAGCTGTGCTGGCGAGGGCCTCCGGTCACATACACTCGTCATCAAGATGCTGCCGTCTGGCTCGCAAGTCAAAAGCAAAAATCCAAATCTATTTCCTTCACTCTGGACCTTTCGGCCAATCAGCTTTTCTGAACAAGGTGCTCGACAAATGGGAATTGCGTGTCAGGAAGCAGAGCCTGGGCTTTGCCCCACCCATACTCACCCAGCACAGGAATGAAAGCAACCTTGTGGTGACACTTCAGTGCCAGGAGATGAACAACCTTGAGCCACGCCCCTTCTGCTGGGCGGGATTTAACAGCCACATCAGAGGGATGAGGGCTGGTCAAGGGAGTCCCGCTGTCGCAGGTCCCGCCATCACAGGTCCCCCCAGACAGGCTTTAGTTTACATCATTTTCTCTGCTGAGTTTGAGTGGTTTGCTCGCTAATGTACTTACTAATCTAATTACACAGTCAACAGTTATAAACGAATGGAGTCCATAAGGACCTTCGTCTCTGACTAAAAGCAAACAAGAGCAAACAGCCAATCAGGGAGCAGGCCACGTGAGACACGTGAGACACGTGAGGAGCCACGCCTCATTATCAAGGCTTTCTCGGGTCTGTCAGCCCATTCAGGTCTCAGTGGAGTTGCAGTCTGTGTGTGTGTGTGTGTGTGTGTGAGAGTTTCAGTAGGAGGAGCTAGAGTTTCAGTAGGAGGAGCTATCTACACACACACGCACACACACAAACACACACACACATATATATATATATATATATATATATATATATATATATATATATATATATATATATATATATATACATATATATATATATATATATATATATATATATATATATATATATATATATATATATATATATATATATACATATATATCCATGTTCCTTAAATGAATGACTTTCTAACCCCTAAACCTTGTTCCAATCCCTCTGTTCTACACATACTAAACTCAGTATTATGTGTGATTGGCCTTCGTCTGTGGAGTATCTACCACCTCCACCACCTCCACACCCCCACACCCTCCATGCCCAGCACCACCTCCACCACCTCCACCACCTTCTACCCCCTCCACACCCTCCACCATCTTTACCACCTCCACACCCTCCACCATCTCTACCACCTCCACCACCACCATGCCCTCCACACCCTCCACCATCTCTACCACCTCCACCACCACCATGCCCTCCACACCCTCCACCATCTCCACCACCTCCACCACCACCATGCCCTCCACACCCTCCACCATCTCTACCACCTCCACCACCACCATGCCCTCCACACCCCCTCCACCACCACCATGCCCTCCACACCCTCCACCATCTCCACCACCTCCACCACCACCATGCCCTCCACACCCTCCACCATCTCTACCACCTCCACCACCACCATGCCCTCCACACTCTCCACTGCAGCCATACCAAAAAAATCAAAGCACTTTCATTAGAAATCTGCTGGAGTGTTCTGGAGTGTTCTGGAGTATTCTGGAGTGTGCTGGAGTGTGCTGGAGTGTTCTGGAGTGTTCTGGAGTATGTCACTCCCAAGGGCTTTTCAGCCTCCACCCACAACGTGAATGCCAGCATTGGACCCTGGATATGAGTGAATGTCTCAGCAGGTGGGGTTCTCCCAGTACCACACTGCAGGCTCATTCTGCCTGCTTCTGAAGACATTGTTTTGTCCAGTTGTCAGGATGCCACGCCATGACTGGAGGAGAAAAGTGCCGATGTGTGGATGGGTAATTAAATCTGCTTCCTCTCCTGCACAAACACATCAACGGGACTGATGCAGACAGATCCTCTCCCCACTGCCTGACACTGCCAGTCCAGGAGAGAGACTGCACTCATTAACACCAGAGGGGAGAGGGGGGAGGGGTGAGGGGGGGTGAGAGGTGGCGGCGGGGGGGGGTGAGGGGGGGTGAGAGGTGGGGGGGGGGGAGAGAAGGGAGGGGTGAGAGGTGGGGGGGGGGGGGGGTGTCCCAAAATTGTCCTGACTGAAGTCATTAAGGAAGCAAAACATGCAGAAATAATGTAGTCTGATAAACAAGGAATACCTCATTCAAAAAAGTTAACATGGGCATACTAACAATAAAAAAACTAATTAGACACAGTTATGTAAATTTGAATAATCTCATTTACATAATGCAAATTGCTTCTTACTATTGCCCACTAATTGTTGGCAGAGTTAGCAGTGTTGCGTAGAATGGTAGCGTAGGTGTTGGTGAGTGGAGGTGTGGAGAGGCTCGTGGCTCAGACCTCCCCCACATTTGTATGGGTGCCGGCACTTGGCCCAGATCAAGAGCTTCGTCCTTCCTGGAACTTCCAACCGTGGCGGCTTGGACCAATCAGAATCTTAGCTGGAGTCGCTCCTGGAAACCGGAGCTAGGTCTGACCACTCAGTGCTGACCCTCTGATGGGGAAGGGAGAGGTGCACACACACACACACACACACACACACACACACACACACACACACACACACACACACACACAGACACACACACATATACACACACTCACACACACACGCACACACACACACACACACACACACACACACACACACACACACACACACACACACACACACACACACACACACACACACACACACATGTCCCATAATCCCCTGTCATGGATGACTGCCCTCCACTACCGACCCCCACATTGTAGCAGAGAGCCTCCTCTGGAGCCTCAAATAGCACGATTATGTGTGTGTGTGTGTGTGTGTGTGTGTGTGTGCGTGTGTCTGTGTGTCTGTGTGTGTGTGTGTGTGTGTGTGTGTGTGTGTGTGTGTGTGTGTGTGTGTGTGTGTGTGTGTGTGTGTGTGTGTATGCGTGTGTGTGTGCATGTGTGTGTGTGTGTGTGTGTTTATTTATGTCAGGAACTGCTGGTGAGAATTGATCAGTAGACCTGGGGCTCCACAGCCATTCCTTAACTGGACCACTTCATCAGTGCCTGAGTCAATGATACACTGTTTAATACTCTAATGGCTGATCCAAGAACAGGCAACCTTCTGCTGTTATAATGCAGTAAAGTCATGACTGACCCAGAGATTTCATTACAAAGCCCTGTGACAAACAGACACAGATTTCTAGACGACACAGGTTTAAGAGCACAGGTGTACCACACTTCTGAGAAACACATCTGTCTATACTAGACCTGGCACCCCACCCCCCACCTATAAATCTGCCTCTGTTTGAACACATGACCCAACCTTGCCACATCACCGCTGTCAATAACCCCTCACCACCCCCCACACGTAAAGCCCCACTTCCATACAGCAAGTTGGGCAGGAATGCCTACAGGCTTGGCCCCCAGCCCCTGCTGGAGGTCTCCTATCTGCCCTGATCTGGCACAGAATCCTCCTTCGAAGTGCCTGACCACCTGAAGAACAAAAATGACTCATCTGCCATCCCTCTGTGACACTCTGCACTCAGAAGAACGCTCTCACTCTGAGCTTGCTTTCTTGTTTAAAACAAGAACTCGGAGGAAACATGTTGGTTAAATAAACACCATGCCTAGAGCCCACTGTAATATATGATTTCTGTTTCATTCAACAATTCTCAAAAAAAGCTAAACCAGCCAGTCTGTGGTTCTGATACTCTGATTCCAGTTTTCTCTGCTGCTGGAGGCTGTTTTGCTTTGAGATAAAAATGTTTGTTGAATACGTCCAAGGCTGGGTGTACTAATTAGTCATATGAATGAGTGCATTAATTAAAGTCAACACAAAAACAGCAGGTTGTTGTTAGTAGCATCTTCTACTTCCAACCTAAAACTCTTATTTTCTGATGCTTGAATGTCTCAAATTCCTACTTGTTTTCAGAGTAAGCGCTTAGAGGCTGGTGTACATTTGTGAGCACTGAAGAACCTTGGAACAACATCTGAAAAGCACTGAAGAACATATGAAGAACTGCTGAAGAGCACTGAGGAAACTGAAGAACATCTGAGGAACAGCTGTACCTCTGATGAAAGTTTGTAGAACCTCTGAAGAGCACTGAAGAAACTCCATTTCATAGTCTTTTATTAAATATATAGGATTTCAGTCAGGCGTCAACATCAGTTAAAGGTTTTGGAGGGCATTACTGATGATTTTGTTAGAAAACGTATTTGAATATTAGAACTTACACATAAAGAGTTCCTATTCTGAGGATTTAGAATTTCAGAAGCAGCTTCAGTTTTCTTGACATGCTTGAAAGCAAATTTTTATTATATAAAATACTGTCAAATATAAAAATAATAATTCCCTAACACTTTTCGATCAGGGGCTTATTACTTTGCTTCTGAGATGTTTTTATAAGTTCTGAGAGTAGGCAGGACTTTGATGTTGTCGCTCCAACATCTTTTAGATGCTATTGACAAACTATCCTGTCATGAGCCAATTGGATTTCACTGCTTTTGAGTCCAAATTGAAATTTAAGTGGGTTCAGAAACTGCTGTTGGAATGAAGGGGGTATTAAGATCTAACTGCCTGTAGACCAATGAAAGACCAGTCCCAGCAGAGTCCTCAGACAATGACGAAGCACGCCTTAAGATGTTTGATATGACAGCTCATCAACCACACACATAATTAAAGCTGAAATGACTTTCAATTTCAACTTTAAATCAGAGTACTCAGTATGAGCAAGAGCTGTCATTACCAATTCCATTTATGAATAAAACAATGTTTTGATGATTCATAGGTTTTAGCAGTCTGTTTTGCAAAAACATGGATTGCTGTAGTCAAAGCCTTCACAGTGTCTCTTACCCTGTTCTGTGAGTCACTGCATTATGGTTCAGAATGAAATCTGAATAGGATCCAGTCTCATTCATCACGTTTTAAAGATCAGGGGCCCTGCAGACCCACATCTCTGCTAAAACACGTGAAAACATACCGCAACACTCAATAAATATCCAGTAACCTCCATAGTTGTTCAAATAAATATTATTCATCCATATGTCCAGATTCATTATAATTGTGTATCTTAATGGTGCTGTGTTTTCTCAGGAAAGCTTTCATCTCATCTCCCACATTAAGCTTTTGCCCTGTGATGAACTTTCTCATGCAACGGCATGTTGGCTGCACTAACAAGAGTTTTATAATAGTGATGGTGGTGCAGGGTAAAAAAAACGAAACCCACAGAAGGCAGAAGACAGGAGAGTAGCAGTGCCCTCAGAAGAGCTGTAGGGGGCACTAGTTAGCCATTACACAAAGCTATATTAGCTATTTGATCATTATATATTGAGACACAGTAGTGCACGCAATGTGACTTTAATCAAAAGACTCTGCTTGTGTTTGCAGTGAGGGGGCCTGACCAGATGACAAGGGTCCAGTCAGGTGACAAGGATCTAGTCAGGTGATCAGGCTGTGGTCAGGTGATCAAAGTGTGGCCAGCTGATCAGGCTGTGTTCAGGTGATCAAGGTGTGGCCAGGTAATCAGGGTGTGGCCAGGTGATCAGGGTGTGGTCAGGTGATCAGGCTGTGGTCAGGTGATCAGGGTGTGGTCAGGTGATAAGGCTGTGGTCAAGTGATCAGGCTCTGGTCAGGCTTTTGATGGTTCAGTTGATGAGGTTCCCACCAGGCAATGAGGGTGTGTCTATGACTTATCCCAGCAGGCATCCCTGCTACGCTTGGGCTTAATTAATGTGACTCAACCCAGAAAGTGGTTAGAGGCCCAATTAGGCCCCTGCTGTATCTCGGTGACCCAGTACAGCAAAGATCTCTGAGAGTAGAGGCTGCATTGTCACTGCTATTCGCTGATAATAACCAATCAATGAACCTGACAATGACAACAATAATTACAGTACAGGATTATGAGCAAAACGTAGCTTGTAACAAACTCATAACCATTACAGGATTAGATGAAGACAGAGAAAGTGAGTTTTTATTTTTGACTCATGCAAATGTGACAATCCTCACAAATGAGGACAATTGGCAGAGACATTTTCACTCTGCTGTTTACTGCAGAATGTGCCGGAATGAGCAGGTAAACAGCCCAGAAATAAACCCTCTTTCCTTTTAAGTGATGCGATGCCATTAGATAAATTCTGACACTTTGCAGCTGTTTGAAACACACCATTTAATATTTTATACAGCTTCCAATAATGAATAACATCGTGACCAGACCTTCAAGCATGTCAACACACAATATTAATTCCCAAATCCAACTCCATTAATCCAGAGACATAATAGGTCAATGAAAACATCAGAGCCTCGAAACATCAAGCCCTTATTGTCAGCCAGAAAAGACTGAGACCATCACAAGACAGAATTTAGACCAGGATTCATACTGAATTCCATTGGAGTGTCGTATGAAACACAGATGACCGCTGGAAACATCAGAACAGGAGCGGCTGTGCTGGCATTTTCATCGATGATGTATGACGACTGCGGCACACAACGTGAAATACAACCACAGCACCCGACCGCCGCAACCCTGTGCATTGGCCCATCTAGAACTTTTGCAGAATTATTCCTGATCACAGCCAAAACTTTACAGCATAAATGTGTGTGCAAGTGTGAAAGCATTGATGTGTCCAAAGACGTGACCCAACCTGACATTAAGCCCAATGTGAGGTGCTGAAAGATGTTGTAAGGTGCTGTGATTGGTACTTTCAGTTCTGCCAGTGCTACAGGCCCCCTGCCTGCCACCACTGTGACGAACATGGGACAAACGTGGGACAATCGTGTGACAATTGTGTGACAAACAACTGACAAACATGTGCGGCCCAGACAAGCTGCTCACATTAGTTATTAATCCACTCTCCCCAAACTGACCTCTGACCTCTGACTTGGCTCTTTTTGTCAAGCATAATGGTTCCAGCAGAGAAATGATCCAGCTAGTGGAAATTACCCTTGCTTACCCAGGTACCTGTGCTCACAGCGCCCCCTCTGGTGGGAGGGGAGACTGTCCAGGTCGGAGGGGACGTGAGTGAGTCAGCGATAACAAAGAGGCTGCTTCATGCGCATATGTGTCTTATCAACAACAGTGCATGCACACACATGTCTTAGCAACCACGGTGCATACTACTCTTTCTTTCTCTCTCTGTCTCCCATTCATCATCAACCTCTCTCTCCCTCTGTCTCTCTATCTTTCTGTCCCTCCTTGTCTCTCTGCTTTCTTCTCTTTCTTTCTCTTGCTATCATTCTCTCTTTTTGTCTTTCCTCATTTAACCTCCTCCACTCTTTTTCTTTCTCTCACTCTTATTCTCTTTTTCTAGCTCTTTCAATTTATCTCTTACTACTTAGGATGAATTCTGTGAACGGATGCAAAGCACTTTGTAAGTCACTCTGGATAAGAGCATCTGTTAAATGCCTTAAATGTAAATGTAAATATATATATATATGTAAATGTAAAAGTATATGTAAATGTAAATGTAAATGTGATCTCTATTTCTCTTACTCTTATAATCTTTATTTCTCTCAGTCATATGTAAATGTTTAATCACTTGTGGGTACCAGAACCAGTGGGTTTACAACAGCTTGTGAAAGTTCCTGGATCTGCTCGGGTCGGGTCGATTTGTGCTTCCTCTTGTTACAGGGCTAAATTTAGCACAACCTTGCTTGGCTCCGCCTGGCCAGGTGTGGGAGCTGTCGGAACCGGACCGCACTGGAATCACATCCATTATGTGTAAGATGGTCAAGGGCCAAGGTCAGCAGAGGTGCTGCTCATGGTGTTGCCTGTGAGCTGTACTCTCAACACACCACTGTGTTGGACCCGACCCAGGCCGAATGGTTCCTGCTCTTCTTTCCCACTAATTCTGATGGGTTTGTATTTGGCTGGATAGGTAAGGACAAGCCAACGCTATGACTGTCCTGTCTCTGCTATGACTCTCCTTGGAGTCCTGGTGCCTTGCCACCAGTGATGGCTTAGATACCTTGAAAAAGTAATACGATTACTGATTACTGATTACTCCTTTAAAAAGTAACTTAGTTATGCTACATATTACTTGATGATTACAAGTTACTTTAGTAGTTAAATTCAGCAGCAAGATTAGTTTTTCCAATACTCACTTTATTGGAAGTGCATTTTTAACAGTAACAATGTATCTCCTGACATTTAAATAATGTATCTCCTAACATTACGTTTGTGTTGCTGCGCGGTATTATTTTAAAATATATTTGGGAACGTAATACAAGCAAACTATTCAGTCAGTGAAACGAAATACCATTACAATTTCAAGTATTTTTAAGTAGGCTACGTTAGTCAAAATTCCAGCATTTTTCAAACCTGGAACACAATGCAACATTAAAATTTGTCAGGTAAATAAGTAACTTTAATCTGATTACTGGACTGGAAAGTTATATTACTCATTACTGAAAAAAGTGGTAAGATTAGAGTAACATATTATGAAGTAACGAGTTACTGACATCACTGCTTGTCACAGAAGTACAAATGCAGGAGAGAACTCTGTCTATACAATAGTGCTGGGCAAGGGGGTGACTGGAGAACTGTGGTGAAGAGCTCATCTCTCTGGATCAGTGTGGTGAAGAGCTCATCTCTCTGGACCAGCGTGGTGAAGATGGTGAAGAGCTCATCTCTCTGGACCAACATGGTGAGGCGCTCATCTCTCTAGACCAGCGTGGTGAGGAACTCATCTCTCTGGACCAGTGTAGTGAAGAGCTCATCTCTCTGGACCAGTGTGGTGAGGAGCTCATCTCTCTGGACCAGTGTGGTGAAGAGCTCATCTCTCTGGACCAGTGTGGTGAGGAGCTCATCTCTCTGGACCAACATGGTGAGGAGCTCATCTCTCTAGACCAGTGTGGTGAAGAGCTCATCTCTCTGGACCAACATGGTGAGGCACTCATCTCTCTAGACCAGCGTGGTGAGGAACTCATCTCTCTGGACCAGTGTGGTGAAGAGCTCATCTCTCTGGACCAGTGTGGTGAAGAGCTCATCTCTCTGGACCAACATGGTGAGGAACTCATCTCTCTGGACCAGTGTAGTGAAGAGCTCATCTCTCTAGACCAGCGTGGTGAGGAACTCATCTCTCTGGACCAGTGTAGTGAAGAGCTCATCTCTCTAGACCAGCGTGGTGAGGAGCTCATCTCTTTGGACCAGTGTGGTGAAGAGCTCATCTCTCTGGACCAGTGTGGTGAGGAGCTCATCTCTCTGGATCAGTGTGGTGAAGAGCTCATCTCTCTGGACCAGCGTGGTGAAGATGGTGAAGAGCTCATCTCTCTGGACCAACATGGTGAGGCGCTCATCTCTCTAGACCAGCGTGGTGAGGAACTCATCTCTCTGGACAAGTGTAGTGAAGAGCTCATCTCTCTGGACCAGTGTGGTGAGGAGCTCATCTCTCTGGACCAACATGGTGAGGCACTCATCTCTCTAGACCAGCGTGGTGAGGAACTCATCTCTCTGGACCAGTGTGGTGAAGAGCTCATCTCTCTGGACCAGTGTGGTGAGGAGCTCATCTCTCTGGACCAACATGGTGAGGCACTCATCTCTCTAGACCAGCGTGGTGAGGAACTCATCTCTCTGGACCAGTGTAGTGAAGAGCTCATCTCTCTAGACCAGCGTGGTGAGGAACTCATCTCTCTGGACCAGTGTAGTGAAGAGCTCATCTCTCTGGACCAGCGTGGTGAGGAGCTCATCTCTTTGGACCAGTGTGGTGAAGAGCTCATCTCTCTGGACCAGTGTGGTGAGGAGCTCATCTCTCTGGATCAGTGTGGTGAAGAGCTCATCTCTCTGGACCAGCGTGGTGAAGATGGTGAAGAGCTCATCTCTCTGGACCAACATGGTGAGGCGCTCATCTCTCTAGACCAGCGTGGTGAGGAACTCATCTCTCTGGACCAGTGTAGTGAAGAGCTCATCTCTCTGGACCAGTGTGGTGAGGAGCTCATCTCTCTGGACCAACATGGTGAGGCACTCATCTCTCTAGACCAGTGTGGTGAAGAGCTCATCTCTCTGGACCAGTGTGGTGAAGAGCTCATCTCTCTGGACCAGTGTGGTGAGGAGCTCATCTCTCTGGACCAACATGGTGAGGAGCTCATCTCTCTAGACCAGTGTGGTGAAGAGCTCATCTCTCTGGACCAGTGTGGTGAGGAGCTCATCTCTCTGGACCAACATGGTGAGGCACTCATCTCTCTAGACCAGCGTGGTGAGGAACTCATCTCTCTGGACCAGCGTGGTGAGGAGCTCCTATCTCTGGTGGAACCCACAGGGCAAAGAGGAAGAACTCAGGGAGTTTCTCTTTCTTTACTCTCTATCTCTACCTGTATGCTTTTTCTTCAGTCCATCTCTCTTAGTGTGTTGTCTGTCTGATCGCCCTCTTATATCCCTCTTAGTTTGGTTAAGTTTTGCTTTCTGTCTCTCCCTTTCTCATTTTTCTAATACATAATTCTTTTCTTTCTCTCTTTCTCTCTGTCATCCACTCCTTTTCACCTTCTTTAACTCCCACCCTTCAACTCCCCCTGTGTCACTTTCTCTCTCTCTCTTCCTCCTCCCTCTCTTCCTTTCCTCTCAGGGAAAAGCAGTATATCACGGATGGGATTGCAGGAAGTTAGTGTGGAAAGGTTCTGCTGGTTGCCAGGGCAACTGGCTCCTCAGTGAACCTCTCAACTCAAAGCTCACAACCTTTGCCCCTCCTACTCCCCCATGTTTGTGGAGACAGCTAAGGTGAGGTGAGATTTAAGAGAGCATCACAAATCAGTCACGCACAGCCGGAAAAGCTGGGAATGTTTGGCTGGATTAAGGATTAGTGTAATTCAACAAGCCCTGCTCCCAGAACCACTGACAGAAGTGGATAACAGACACCTGCAGCAGCTGTGGACGTCTGGTCTCTGGACGTCGGGTCTCTGGACATCAGGACGTCCTGTGAAATACTGGGATGCAGAGGTCATCACCAGTAATAACATCAAATAACATCAATGGTGTCGTAGCACATCATATATATATATATATATATATATATATATATATATATAGATTTCAAGTTTGACCTAATAAATAAAAAATGTAAATACTTAAATAAACAGACCAAAAAATAAATACATTTTCAGGCAATCTATTTTACTGTCATTTCAGCAGTTGCAACATGAAGAGTGCAGGTGGTGACACGTGATTGGCTGTGCTCTTCTCCAGGTGGTGACACGTGATTGGCTGTGCTCTTCTCCAGGTGGTGACACGTGATTGGCTGTGCTGCTCACCAGATGGTGACAAGTGATTGGCTGTGCTCTTCTCCATCCACATTGATCCACAGAACAGACAAAAGCCTCGATCACATGTGAAATGACACATTGGGACAAGTTACGTTATTTAGGACGATATGTGATTGGAATGCTAATGAAAGTTGTTGGGAATGTGTCCTGCTGGTCCAACCTGGTATAGAAATGAGTACCCGCCCGCCGGGCAGAGTTATGGGCAGGTCTTCTGGTGGGAGCACGGAGGTGTTCTCCACCTGCAAACAGACAGGCAACGTCTGTCCACCACACGCGAGCAGCTTTGGTGATCTGATTAACATCACCTCCAAACCCACCGGCCCCCTGCCACGACCTCATCGTAATCACTCTCCTCCGGCTGTCTGGACGCTGGCCACACTTGGCTGGGCCCATAAAGGGAAGCTAATCACTATCAGCACAGGCTGCCAGAGTTCATGGATTTCTCCCAGTGAGTCTGAATCAGGACACAGGTGCTCAGGTGATGATGTCAGCAGGGAAGTGGGCAGCTCCAGCATGTGGATTCTGTAGTGGCAGCATTCGTCAGCACAGCAGAGCGTCTGTGTACAGGGTCCGAGCACAGCAGGCTGATTTCTGCAGAGCCTGGTTTCCTGTGGGTGTGCCCAGGTGTGAGGACCTGTGGCAGCACAGTCTATGCAGCTCTGGGCTCTGCCACTAGAGGGCACTGAAGGCAGGAGGCAGCCTCTACTGCTATGGCGTGACTTTCATTAATGTAGGATGGGAGAAGGGACTATATACAGTCCTACTGAGATGTGGTTTGAGGGGCCCCCCTCGGGAGGGAGCGTATCCGAGCTCAGTCAGGGAACTGCACTTGAATGGGGGAGGGAGAGTTGATGGGCGCCATCTGGAGGAGGGCACTGGAACTGATGTGCAGTGTTATTGAAGTCCCACAGGTTTGGACCAGCACTACAACAAACTTTTGGGGGAGTAGTAGTGAGGGAGCTAGGAACTGGCTGTCTGTCTCTGTCTCTCTCTTTCTGTCTGCCTCTCACTCCCTGTTTCACACTTTCATTCCCAAGGTGCAGGAATAGGCCCGGCGGGTCGGAGAGAAGCAGTGCCTGGACCATTACAGTGGTGGGGGACTACGAGGAGATCGCCATGTGAGCAAGACAACCTCAGAGAGTGCCCTGTTGTAGAGTACTTAATGTGGGTTCCTTGGGTTCTTCAGAAAGCCACTTTGGATTAAGTGTTCTAACAAAAAAAACCAGCATGAAGCATTAATGTGAAACACAGTCATGCTGTCAACACCAGAGAAGAGGAGGATGAGACACTTTCCCCCCTGGCAATGTGTATGGAGACCTTCCATGGGACAAGGGGGGACTGGAGCATCGTTTAGCTGCCCCCGAGCGGAGGGAGAGGACACACAGCCATCTGTTTCGGCACTGAGATCGTGACCACAAAACAACCCACGGAAAATACGCTTCTTTGAACGGGTAGATGAAAATGTAAAGGACATCTGTTTTCCAACATGGTCCCACTCAGCACATCTCTGTTGATGTCCTTAGCTTCACTCCGCTCTCTTAAATAAGACCTGCATGAGCAGAAAATGGAGAGTGGGCACTCAAAGGTCATTCTTCTGCACCTCATTCGGAGTCGCTGTTTTCTACGAACTCCAGCACTTCAGGAGATGCTGCTGATTGCAGATGTTGAATTGAATGCAGATGCCTTTTAAACATTTACTGCTGAAATATGTTTAGGCCTCACATCCATAGAACGTCACATCCATACTGGGTCTCGTGACTACAGCTGTGAGGTGTCCTCAACACATTTGCTCTTCCCTCATCTGCTGGAGATGTTTATTGTAATCCTGCTGTGAAGCACATCTTCTACTTTGAAACCCAACTTCTACTGTGAAATCCTCCTTGAAATATGAAACTCTTATTCTCCTGGTAAAGATCCAACTTCTACTGTGAAACTCTTTTCCTACTGTGAAACTCTCCTATGCTGAGATTCTTTCCTATTATGTCAAAGCCGTTTTTGGCTGATGTACAAATGTCCAATATAAGATGGTATATATATATTGCTGAATATAGCTTTCAAGCTGAGTAAATATTTTATGCTAGATAGAAAAAAAAAGATTTTGAAAGCTATTAACATCAGTGCAGAAATAAATGATTAAAACCCAGATCACAACCATTGGGCCATCACTCTGAATAACCCTAAATAACCCTGAGTTTTTTAACTCTGGTGTAACCCTGATCAAGCCTCTGAGATCGCTCAACCCCTGACTGTCCTTGGCTCCAGCAGTTTGGTTTTCAGCTCCACTTATAAGTCTATGTGCTACACCCAGCCAAACCTAAACATACAGCACCTCCGCTGCCTTCAAAGGCAGCAATAAACTATGCCAACCTTCAGAGGGCCAAGGGGTGAGAGGCTCAGTTTGCTGCTTCCCTGATGGGTGCATCAGAACCTGGTCTACAAAAGCATGCTCTTTCAGCCGTGCGTGGATGGATCAGTTAATAATAGACAGTTTTATGTCCTAAGCTTAGCTGTTTTATGCTTTGTTATGCCAGTGAACTGTGGCTTAAATGTTACTGATGGCTGAACTGAGTTTTGGTTCACTGCAGCCATCGGACAACAAACCCAGTTTTTCCAGGATGGGTGGGACAGACGTGCGGCATGAAGGACAAGAAGAAATAAGCAGCATCTCCAGGGAACCCCTACTGACAGACAGGGAGTGTTTATGGTGGTATGGGAGCAGACATGGGTGGAGGTATGGGTGGACGTGTGGATGGAGATTTGGGTAGAGGTTTGGCTAGAGGTATGGATGGGCAATCAAGGGAGCATTTCCGAGTGTATGGGGTAATTCCTAGTGTTTGGGGTAATTTCCAGTGTTTGGGGCAATTCCCAGTGTTTGGGGCAGATGGGATTCCCCATCCCAGATAATCTATTACCACCCATAGATCGTAGATAGTAGATAGATCACATGGAGAATGTCCACCTACAAACATCTACAACGGCAGCTACCCCTTGTTACTTTAGCAACATGTAGGAAATGTGCTGCCATGTTTAGAAAGGAGTGCAATCTCCATTGCTGACCATGAGAATATCCTCAACGGTC
This sequence comes from Brachyhypopomus gauderio, assembly GCF_052324685.1. Classification (NCBI taxonomy): domain Eukaryota; kingdom Metazoa; phylum Chordata; class Actinopteri; order Gymnotiformes; family Hypopomidae; genus Brachyhypopomus; species Brachyhypopomus gauderio. The sequence goes on from NC_135222.1 coordinate 13,704,526, forward strand.
ACAGAGAAGAAAATGCGAACATCACATCACATTTGATAGACAAGAGGATGAATTAGGCATGAGCGCCAGGTCTGTAGACAGACGCCTGCGTGGACATGGGGGTTTCACACAGAGCAGCTGTCATTCTTTCTAATCTGTGTGAGAAACTGAACGTCACTGCATGATGCTTTCTGCATTAAACATTCTGGACACCACACGTGTTGCTTTTGTGTCCTTAATAAAACTGCACAAAGTGAATCTGTTGTTGGAAGAGTGTCTCCTCACACAGGGGGGCTACTGCAGCTGTGGACTCCTGGGCTTGGTCCCATCCCAAGCAGAGGAGAGCTGATCAGAGACATTCCTGTCTGTCTCTGCCTGACGTGGCCTGCACATTGCCTTGCACTCGAGTTCACCCCTTCAGAAGAATCCTGGGGGGGGGGGGGGGGGGGGGGCTTGAAGAATTCATTTGCATGGAGGATGTATTTCCGGCAGTCCCCAGGGCATCTGCAGAAAAGGCCTGCCTGGGGTATAAGAGCACGGGGCAGGGGAAGGGGGGCACTAGCATGAGGGAGGTGGGGGTATAAAGACAGGGGGAGAGGTGGGGGTATTAAGACAGTGGGAGAGGTGGGGGTATAAAGACAGGAGAAGAGGTGGGGGTATTAAGACAGGGGGAGAGGTGGGGGTATTAAGACAGGAGAAGAGGTGGGGTATTAAGACAAAGGGATTAGGGAGCAGGAGCACAGGAGGAGGAGGAGGAAGGAGACAAGTGCAGTTATTTGTCGTCACCATTACTGAGTCAGGGCATATCGAGACTACAGAGCATCAGAAGGCTCAAAAAGATCAGAAGCAAAAAGACATTTCATTATCTGCATTCACAATGACTTTTCTCCCTCTCTCGGCCTCTTTCTCCCTTTCTCTTTCTGTCTTTCTCCCTCACTCTGTCTCTCTCTCTCCCTCACTCTGTCTCACTCTCTCTTTCAGTCAGACAGTCTTTGAACCTGCCTACAAGGAGTTGGAGAAAAGTAATTATACAACGTACAGAGGTACGATTAAAACCGAGTTGATATTCATCATTTTGTTTTATTATAAGGCGCTGCTTTATAACCGAATCATTTCAAAAGGATCATTTGGAGTTACCAGAGAGCTAAGGGGGAAGAAGGTGCTTTCAGCTTTATACGGTGACATTTCCATGCAAATGTTACAGCAGAGAAGAGCCATAGAAGTTTGCATTTCTAAAAACTGTACACATTTGATATTTCGTTACACCATAATTATTATTATTTGTAATTTGGTGTCATCCGGAAATATATACAAGGTTTAGGAGTGTGTTTATGGGGATTTTAGAAGGGTCCAAACACCAAACTGTTTCCACAAAATTGGGAACATGGAAATGTCCAAAATGCCTTGGTATGCTGAAGCATTCAGAGTTCCTTTCACTGGAAATAAGGGGCCAAGCTGAGCTCCTGAAAAACAACCCCACACCATAATCCCCCCTCCACCAAACTTCACATTTGGCACAATGAAGTCAGACGGTACCGTACAATACTCCTGGCAACCACCAAACCCATACTTGTACATCAGATTGCCAGATGGAGAAGCGCGATTTGTCACTCCAGAGAATGTGCCTCCACTGCTTGAGTCCAGTGGCTGCGTACTTTACACCACTGCATCCGACGCTTTGCATTGCACTTGGTGATGTATGCTAATCTGAAAGCCACATTGACTGCAGAAAGTCGGCGACCTCTTCGCACTATGCGCTTCAGCATCCGTGACCCCGCTTTGTCAGTTTCCATGCCCTACCACTCCATAGTGGAGTTGTTGTCATTCCCAAACACTTCCATTTTTTTATAACACAGCTGACAGTTGACTATGGAATATTTAGGAGCGAGGAAATTTCATGATTTGATTTGTTGCACAGGTGGTATCCTATCACAGTTCCACGCTGGAACTCACTGAGCTCCTGAGAGCGACCCATTCTTTCACAAATATTTGTAAAAACAGTCTGCATGTCTAGGTGCTTAATTTTATACACCTGTGGCCATGGAAGTGATTGGAACACCTGATTCTGATCATATGGATGGGTGAGCAAATACTTTTGGCAATATACTGTGTGTGTATATATATATACACAGTGATGGCTTAGTTACCTTGAAAAAGTAATCTGATTACTGATTACTGCTTTTAAAAGTAACTTAGTTACATTACTGATTATTTGATTTTAAAAGTAACTACGTTAGATTACAAGTTACTTTAGTAGTTACATTCAGCAACAAAAATTTTTTTTCCAATACTCACTTTACTGGAAGTGCATTTTAACAGTAGCAATGTATTGAAGCAGGTTTAGTAACCGAGGCAAAAACTGCTTAATCCAAAAATCCCGAGGAGGGAAACTTTATTGATAACGCAACCCTGGCGCGTGCAGGCTCCGCCCGCAATGACTTGTAACGTGCTCGCGCTCTCACAGGGTCGCGAGCATTGTGCGGAGTTAAGCGCTACGGTCAGACGCAAAAGTATAACTGAGCCAAAAAGAAAGCAAATATATATATTTTTACTAGGGAAAATAAAAATAGTAACTAACGCACAGTTACTTGGATAAGTAACTTTAATCTGATTACTGGACTGGAAATAGTAGCGCATTATATTACTCGTTAGCGAAAAAAGTGATAAGATTAGAGTAACGCGTTACTGACATCACTATATATATATTATATATACTCTAAGAGGTTATATATAAATGGCAGTTGGATAATTAGCCAAAGCTCTGGGTAATGAGAGCATTCACAGCAGCAAGCATCTCCACACATCCCACTGATTACACCTGGATTCCCACACCACACACACACACACACACACAGTTTGACACACTGAGTGAACAGAAGCAAATCAGTGAGGGCTAATTGTAAAACATGGGTTAAAGTTAGATCAGACACAGTAAAAATAGGGTTTGGGTTGGACAATCTCCATTACATAATGCAGAAACATCAGTGTCCGGACGGCAGGCAAAATGCAGGGGCTTCTCCCCAACAGCAGGCTCCATAGTTCACACCCCCTAAAAATTAAAATGTGCCATATTTTGTCAATTGTGATTTTTCACTACAATCAAAATTTGTCCTCCGCTTTTTACCCATCTGTGCAGTTAGAACACACACACAAGTGACTACTAGGGAGCTGTGGTGTACACGTGCCTGGCCCCCGGGGAGCAGTTGGGGTTAGGTGCCTTGCTCAAGGGCACCTCAGTCATGGCCTCAGACCTGGGAATCGAACCCACGACCCAGGCCATGACTGCCCCTGTTGTGTAGTTAACACCCCACTGTAGTTGTGTGGTTTACACCGCTCCATAGTTCTGTGGTTTTGCAACGCAGCAGGCGTTAGGGAACAATAAAGTGGACACCAATACTGAGGAGTGAGATTTAATAAAAGAACAGACCACATTCAGGGTTATACAGGCAGCCAGTGGTCAAATCCGAAAGGGAGTCTGTACATGAAACAACTGACACGTACAAGCATACTAAGACAAACAAGCACAAACCATAGTTGTAATGTAGGTTTGGTAGAATGCAAACAAATATTTGATGGACTTAATGTATGTAATAATTAAATGCACTAGCAATAGAAAAACACCAAACATATAAGATCCAAACACTACTGAAAGTAGTAACAATATATCTAACAAAAAACACCAAGACATAAAGTGACATGAACATGGGTATTAGCAAGAAACATAACACCTGAACAAACTTTACCACAAGAAACTCACACACAGTACTTACAATCACCAACAACACGAAGGGCAAAACACAGGGTTTAAATACAAGACTAACAAGGGCTTAACACGACACAGCCGACAATAATCAAAGGCGGGGATAAGAACATGGGCGTGGTATACAGAAAACAAGGTAAAAACTAAAACAAGGAAAGGACCGACAGAGAGGAAAACTCATGGCATGGGTGTGTCAAGGGAAAAGACATGAGAAACCAAAACATAGACACATGGCAAACGAAACAAGACATTCATAGGTGAGGGAGGGGTTGATAGTGACAATTTCACACCACTCTGTAGTTGTGTAGTTCACACCATTCTGTAGTTGTGTAGTTCACACCCCTCTGTAATACTTTACCTGTCACATGAGGTCACCTTCCCGTTGCACCACAGCACCCACCCTCCACCCATGAGAACCTGTGCTGGTGGTGGTGCTCCATCTGCTGTCCCTGACACACACATCACACATCACCCTATTACACCCCACTGTGTTCACTCCTGGCTGGGCGGGGCCGACGGGGCCTGAGACCCACGCAAACGCCTCCCGCGGCCATGCGGGTCATTTTTACAGCCAATTAAAGCCGTTTTATCCGCTGGTTTGACAAATCCCACTGCGTCAGAGAGCAGCTGTTTCATGGTAGGTTAGTCTTGTGGTGGCGCTTCAGAGCATTTCCGTACAAGCAGACGCGGAGTTCGTGAATGAGCCGAAGACCTGAAGGCCGCATTGAGGCTGATTGCTCTTCCTGCAGGTGAAGGAACGCTGAGAGACTGAAAACAAAAGGGCTTCATTTCCATTCGCACCTGTGTGGAATTAAACGCTGAACTGGTGTGAAAACAGCACAGAGCTTTTGTCCTTTATCACCAGACCATGAAGGGACAGGGGTGGAGAAATATTGGAAGCTTACTCATGAATATCTGCATGGCAAACAAAAGAGAGAGCTTGAGGGCCAAGGTCTGCTGGCAGCTCCGGGCCCGGCTCGGCTGGATCCGGCTACCTCTGATATTAGCTACATAATGCCTCAGACACGAGTGCTGAAGACCTGCTCAAGCATATTTATTCAAAGTGCTGCCTCCACCAAAATGGAGACCGTGCCCCTTGACTGCGTAAAGTGTAAGCCTCCGGGGATTTTACCTTCCGTCAAATTCAGAGAATGCACGGAACTTTATTTGATGGTTAAAATGTGGTTTCATAAGTCCCAATAAAACACGATTCACAAAAAAAAAAAAAAAAACAGCTTTGAAAGAAATGTAAATTATTTGGGTAAAATCTTTTATGCTGTCCCATGAGCAGGACTTACAGGAAGAGACTCTGAGACTGAGAAAGACTGTGCTTGGTGTGAGTGTTTCAGGGTGAAGGAGTAAAATGGGTAGGATTACCAGCTGAGACTGTTCCCTCCACAGCTCCACTGGGTGGTTGTGACCCCTCATCTTCGTCCCAGGGCCTGTTAGAAGCAACGTTTTGTATCCCCCACGTTTCTTAATGGATATAAAACATGGTGCATGGTGACAAGGGAAGGTGATATAATCAAACAGCAGGACATGATAGCAGTCCTGCTGTGGCTTATAGTAGGCAAAATTGTAGAGGCACACACAAACACAAACACACACACACACACACACACACACACACACACACACACACACACACACACACACACACACACACACACACTAATGGTGCAGGTGTGCAGAAATGGTGAAAGATTTATTCCAAAAAGCAGCAATAAAAAATATTTTCACCAGATTGGAGCTGCAGTGTCGCTGTGTGCGGTTGTGGTGATGTATTTGTCACAGACGACAGTGACTCCTAACACCTCAGCGAGGAGCCGGCGGCCATGCAGCGCGCCACTGATGTCTCCAGCTCTTCCTCCATGCTGCTTCTACCTGTAGGCGGAGCCAGGCTGTGAGGAGGCGGAGCCAGGCCTGCTGTCCGTCCCCCATCCAGCGCGGCTCCTCCTCTTCAGGGCCGTAATCCTCTTCTGATCCCCTTGAAGAGCTTGAAGAGCTCAATCTTGCGTGTAAATCAAGCTACACACCAAATGAAGGTCAGCTGTGGTGCTGCTGTTTACTGGTAGTTTAACCTTTGTGACCTTCTCCTCTTCTAGGTGTTCCAATAACCTGATGTGGAATCCGTTGCTCTTTATAGGGAAACTGTATAGATTGTAACATGGTCAGGTAAGTGTGTTTGGGAATATTGATTTTGCTGCAGATACGTGATCTGGATGAGTTTAAGAGACATGTGACCTGGGTCAGTTTGTCTTCCTCAGATGTCCTCCACAGGCAAAAAGGGCATCAGAATAATTAGCCACTCATCTGTTTACATTAAGCTTCATTACTCTGACTCCCCTGATACAAGTGGCCTTGGAAACATACATCACATAATTCTGGCCGGTCAGTACATTTGTCACCTTATGGAATGACAGTGAAATGAAAGCAGTGAAATAAAAAAAGATAAAAATAAATTACAGTAAATAAAAATGAAGTTATGACTCATGTCTTATTTCAGTGTCTAATGACTGGGTTATGGTTATTTCAGTGTCTAATGACTGGGTTATAGGTAGTTCAGTGATTAATAACTGGATTATGGTTTATTTAGTAATTACTGAATGGGTTATGGTTAGTTCAGTGTTTAATAACTGGGTTATGCTTTATTTAGTGATTACTGACTGGATGATGGTTAGTTCAGTGATTATGACTGGGTTATATTTATAAGTTGGTGTGTGTCATTCAAGCTGGTGTTTGTCATTCATGCTGGTGTTTGTCATTCAGGCTGGTATGTGTCATTCAGGATGGTATGTGACATTCAGGCTGGTATGTCTCATTCATGCTGGTGTTTGTCATTCAGGCTGGTGTGTGTCATTCAGGCTGGTATGTGTCATTCAGGCTGCTGTGTGGTTTTTCACAAGATGCTGGAGCAGACAGCCATCTGATGATGTTTCACTGGGGCCTGCATCAACCAAAGCAGATATGGAACCCTATCCCTAACCCCTAAGCCTTAAGCCGTAACCCCTAACTCCTAACCCCTAACCCTAGATGCAGGTGTGTGCGTGTGCTCCTGTGCGTTCATGTTTGAGTGCAGGTTTGTATGTGTGTGTACAGGTGTGCAAGTGTGTGCATCCTTGAGCTTGTGATCATGTGTGTGTGAGCACTGGTGTGTTTGTATCCAAGTATGTGTGTGTGTAGGTGAGCATGTGTGTGTACATCGTGGGTCCAGTTGATGGTTAAGAGTGACTTCTTCGCTGACTGGTTCCATGTCCGCCTCTCATCTCAAAAGGTTCAATCTCCTAAATGTTTCCATCCATCAGCAGGTCTGCCCAAGCACAGCCGCCTCTCCAAGATTCTTCTCTTTAATGAACGTTGTCCATTACTGCCAGACCTCTGAGCTAATAGAAACAAATGAAAGCTCCAGCCCACTCACGCCTGCTGTATTACCATCCAGCAAAGACGAACTGTTCTTCTGATAATCACAGATGAATTCACATGTAAAGCCACCCCACCCCTCCCCCTCCCAGTGTGTGTGTGTGTGTGTGTGTGTGGGGGGGGGGGGGGGGTCTGCTCCTCTCTCGTCTCACATCCTGCTAATAACATTACATACGAGGGGAAAATACATTAGGCTAAAGTTAATTCTTGGATGGCTGACAGTTTGCCTGTAGTTTCATTTCAGCCATCTGCCATGAGGACGGCAGGGCGGAAGTTTGCTGGCCCTTCCAGCCAGCCGAGTGTAATGAGAAACGCCTCTTTAATCATGCTGAATGGGGTGTCAGAATCACTCAAGTGCTTAAGTGAACACAGAGAAATTCTGCTTGTGTGTGTGTGTGTGTGTGTTTCTGTGCATGTGTGTGTGTGAGAGAGAGAGAAAGGGAGAAGACAGCACATGCTACACTGATCAGGAGAGGAATAAGGCCATGGTGATTTATTGAAGCATGAGGAAGAATGAGCAGCAGATATATGGAGATATTGGAGATACTGGAGATATTGGAGATCTTGAAGATATTAGAGATATTGGAGATATTGCAGATCTTGGAGATCTTGAAGATATTGGAGAAATTGGAGATATTGGAGATATTGCAGATCTTGGAGATCTTGAAGATATTGGAGAAATTGGAGA